>NC_050520.1:24838363-24878869 GCF_002922805.2 Oryzias melastigma
AAAAAAAAAAAAAAAAAAAGTAGCTCGTTGCTCAATTACTTGCTGAACTCCAAATTAACCCCAAATTCCTCAGTAAATTAGTCAAAATTTTAGCATGTTGCTAAAATAGAAGCGAAATTCTAAATTAGAATAAAAATCCCAGTAGCAAACAAACTAGCAAAAAACGTTAGCATGTTGCTAAAATAGAAGCTAAACTCTAAATTATTTAAAAAGTTACTATTATTTTATTTTTCTTCAGCCAGAGAGCCACCATGGAGAGATAAAAGAGCCACACATGGCTCTGGAGCCGCAGGTTACAGACCCCTGGTATATACACTGGAGTGACCTCCATCCATGAAAGGGTTAATACTTATTTATAAGATTCTTTTGGATTCCCATCACCCTCTCTGGTCTGTAGATAAACTCTTGCCCTCAGGATGCAGGTACCTGATGCCCAACATGAGGACAAAAAGAGGCTTTGCATCTTTTGTATCACTCAGTATTCACCTCCCCAACAAATCTGGATAAACTGACTTCTTTGGGCTCAGATGTTTCATGTGATACTTCTAGATATATGCGCATTTTTCCAATGGTTTTACAGTTATTATTTATTTCTGTTAATGTTTTCCATTGCCCTCACAGTGCATTGTAAATTCCCCTTAATGCATTAAAGGTTTTCATGCATTCTTGCATTCATCTACAACAAGATGAGCAGGTAATCCTCACAGAGAGGTTAATGCAATGTAAGTGAGAACTCAGAAACGACTCGGTGTCATTAGGTGAAACATGTTGGGCCCCTCCGGTGAAAACACGCACAAAGAACGCACATGCTTGTCAGAGATGCATTGTATAGGTTAGATTCTCTGACCTTCAGATTCAAGTTACACTTGCCAGCCTTGGATCCACATGAGACAAAAGCTGTTTGACGCAAAGCTGAAGCTCATTAAACCAGAATTCGGTGCTTGCCAAACGGGGTTTCATTTGATCAGGCATATGACCCACTTTGGCTTCAGATTCTTTGTCTCAAAAAGAAAAAAAAGGCTTCATAGTAGAGGAAACTGTGGCTCAATCTCTGCTGCTTCTGTTTAATGGATTAGTTTGCACAAGGCCTGCATGTTCCCGTGTTAAAAAGGAGAACTCACCCAGCTGAAGGTTAGACAGAAGCAAGGTTTCAGGTGAAGGTGACTTCAGCCTCTTCTTTGGCATTTATAAATCACTCCCTGTTTTATCGCTGCTCGCTCCGCCACTAATCAGATGTCCCACTTTTCTCGTGACAGGTTTCCATTCCTGTGGTTGACTTTGAGAGCGTGTTTGACGTGCTCCCTGCTGGAGCAATATTACTGTTAGATAGCCTGAGTTTTTGTTGGGTGAAGTAAACAAGGTTCTCAAAACAACCAGAGGGGATTATAAAACCTGTGGTTGCCACGTATTGCTGAGTCATTTAAACTTTTTGCAACTACAAAAAAAATTAAAAAATGATTCTCACAAGGTTCCTCCACAGTTTTTAAGTTATTTAATGGGAAATTTATTATTATTAAGCATTTAATAATCAGCAATTAAACACTTTATGTTCCTATGATCTAACCAGATCAATTTGTTTGAGGCAAGTTGATGAATAATCAAATCAACTTGTACCATAATAAAATCGTTCCAAAATTAAATAAATCGATTATATCGATGTTGGAAAATACCAAGTTCCATCAAAGCGGACAACATGTGATCACAGCAAAAAATGATCAAGTCATTGTTACAATCTATCATGTGGAAACACTTTGAATTTTGCAAAGATGTGAGCAATCAGTAGTTGTAGAATGCTCTAATAATTCATTTGGATTGTTTTTATGTAGTAAAAACAACAGTGAGCTGAACTTTATAAAACTAAAATGTGAATGGATTCGCCATTTATTGTTTGTTTGTACACATATTTAATCAACACTTGATTATCTCGCAAGAAATACAAGGAATCTAGAAAACTTCACCTGCACGATTATATTTTATTTATCTCTGAGTCACACTGGTTAAGTTTTGGCTAAAGATGTCCTGGATCAACATTAGGTGAATGAATTGGATCGTTCAAAATGAACTGATGTCAATAATCAATCATATTATTAACCACAAATTAGGATAAAAATAAAATTTTTGTTAAAATGAATGATTAAACCCCTATTTTTTATTACACAAATAGCGCAAACTTCAAAAATTGCAGTCTCACAAATGCTTTCTTATGTTTTTTTTTTTTTTTTAACTGCATCATGGATTGTTCCATGCAACCCACTGTAATGCACTTTAGACTGCATGCTGACAGCTAAATTTGGACTATTTTAATATATTTTTATTGCAAATGAGATAAAACTTAAAAATAGATATTTTGACACGGAAACTACTGATTAAAATGAAATAAATTAGTATTTTTTATTTCCTCTGCAGAGCTTCAAGCTAAATTTCCGATTTCTCATTTTTCTCCACTCATCATAGCTAGAATATTCTAGTTGACCTCAAATCTAAATTAAGGAACATGACAATAATAATAAAAAAAAGAGGTGGTTTGGACATTCTAAGAATATTCCTTAAAAAAATAAATTTCCTGTCCGAGTTTTCTGGTACAGAACATCTGAGCCCCTCCTGCTTGGTTAACAGTACACATGTACAGGATGCTAACTTTTTCAGTGGCTGACATCATAATGTACTGTCCTAGCAAGGTTACATTTTCATCCTCACAAATACATTACAGTAAGTGGGTTTTCTGTGAGCAAAATCTGCTTATTGTTTCCAGTCCAGCAAGTTTTTATTTAATTTTTTGTATTTAATTTAGAACTTAATTTTGACTAAACACAATGTTATTATTGCACACAAAAGCATTGCGTGATAATGGTTTGTAATATTTTTTAAAAATCTAGGACGTGGGGCATTTCTATACAATTTTTAAGACACTGGAGATTTACAGAGCTCGTTTCAAGATAAAACATCTTTATGCAGAGAAAAAAAAGCCGACGTAATGGAACTTTTCTTCCCTCAAATTTCAGTGTTTGTTCTGTAATGGTCCATGAGGGGATGTATGAGTCACTCAGGGTCTCTCTCTGCAGGGTGCTCCCACCGCTGACGAGAAGCCGTTTCCCCTTGTGTCAGCCACCTCGGTGGAATTTCTGAGTGCATGTAAAGCAGCGGGCCTGCACAGGCACTGGCTGCTATCTCACAAAATGTTTGCTGGAATCTGAGACATGTTTGTCGTGTTTGTAGGGCAACCTTGGTGACATGGTCATTGGAACAGTGAGCTGATCCACGTGTTTATCTACGTGTTGATAGCAGGCTGGCCTTGTGAGAGAGAGCTCTTATATACAGGAGCTCTTTCAGCACTTTACAGAACCAAAGTAGAGACTCTCTGCATAGTGGGAGTTTTTCACCACTCAGAAAACAGTTTAAACATTTTTCCTTCCTTTTTTTTGTCCTACAGACGAAAGTGACCACTTCAGTAAGCAAGATGCTACCTGCAACTTTTAAGCTGTGCGCTGGCATCTCCTATCGGCACATGAGAAACATGACAGGTGAGTCATGAGCAACTGAGATTCAAACTGCTGCCTTCACCTAACCTTTCTCCACTGGTTCTCTAATGAAACAGTGTGAGCCACATTTTCTTCCCTCCTCCGGTGATGCTGCACACATTATCAGGACACTGCAACTAGAAAGCTGTTCTTTTTTTCTTTTTTTTTTTTGCAGGTTTAAGAAAGAATGCCATGGTGGCCATTCATCACGAGCTCAATAGACTGGCAGGTCCAGGACCCAGTAACTGGATCAGCCAAGTTCGGCGTCGAAGCTCCCTTCTGAGTGAGTGATGCAGCACAATAGATCACATCACTTAAACAGCTGCAGAATTACCTGACATGTTGTGGTTTTGGTCCATTGTGCTCTAAGGTTCTCGCATTGAGGAGGAGGGGTTCAGTGAGCAGGAAATGTCTTATGTGAAGCAAGGTGAAGATGCACTGCAGAAGGCTATCAGCATCCTCAGTGAGCAGGACGGCTGGACGGTTGAAACTGTAGCTGTGAGTTTTCTCATCTTTGATTAAGGTTGATGAAGTGACTACTGTGGGATCTGCAGCACTTGTTTCCACCTCTCTACAGCCGAATGGAGATAAGGTCCTGAGTAAGGTACTGCCTGACATCGGGAAGGTGTTCAAGCTGGAAGTCGTCATGGAGCAACACCCTGACAGCCTCTATGAAGAGCTGGTGGGAAACATGGAGCAAATGGGGGAGTGGAATCCCAATGTAAAGGAGGTCAAAGTAAGAGAGCTGAAGGTCAGAGTATAAAACGTGTATTTAAAGTGGCTGATTATGTCTATCACTGGGATGACCTAGATTCTCCAAAAGATTGGCCGGGACACCATGATTACCCATGAGGTGTCTGCAGAGACACCGGGGAATGTGGTGGGGCCGAGAGACTTTGTGAACGTCCGCTGTACCCGACGTCGGGGCTCCACCTGCTTCCTGGCTGGGATGTCCACTCAGCATCCAAAAATGCCAGAGCAGAAGGGCATCATTAGGTACGTCAGTGGGAGTGATCATTTTCAAAAATGATTAGACAAAAATGTGATGAGTGCGCTAATCTAATTTAAATGAACCATTTCTGTCATTTGTAGAGCTGAAAATGGGCCTACCTGCATTGTGATGAAACCGTGTTCTGATCACCCAGACAAGACCAAGTTTACGTGGTTACTAAGTTTAGATCTAAAGGTATTAAAGGCTGCATTTCCTTTATTGCGAAAGTCGCAAGGTATTCTGTGTTAATATGACTTTGTCTTCTGCGTGTGCAGGGCTGGATCCCAAAGACAATCGTAAACAAAGTGCTCTCTCAGACGCAGGTGGACTTCGCCAACTACCTCAGGCACCGGATGGCAGATAATGTTTCTGCAGAGATGGCTCCTGCTTGCTGACACAAGATGCCACTCGAGCTTTGCTCCAGAGCTCTCAGCAGTTACAGAACTAATGAAATCTTCACTAAAGTCAGCATATAACTACTGAAAAATCGGAAAATCCAGACTGTTGCTTAGAACCAAAACAGATCATTCTTCTTCTTTTGCTGCACAAAATCTATGCACCACAATGTTGTGCAAAAACCCGCATTATTCCTGAAAAACCTTGTGACCATTAAGCACTCCTTTGGACAAGACCGAAGAAAAGAAATGTTTCCTTGTAAGTAGTTTAAATGTATCATTTAAGTATATTTATAGCAAAATGAAAACAAAAAAGGAGTACCAATATCTCCTCATCACAAACAGTCCATTGGACTTTAAACAAGAGAGAACCAACAATAGAAAAAACTAACATTGCACTTTTGGTCTTTTTTATGTAATAAAGCATACATGAGACCTATGAAACCCCTTGAAGTACAAGTATTTCAAAGAATGAGACAGCTCTGAATGTATATGTTTTAAAAAGAACTATATTAAAGGCATCTTCAATAAAACCTGAAGTGAGTTGAGCTTTGGATTGTGCGTCTTTGCTGCCTACTTCTGTCTTGTAATCTCACAGAGAAAATCTTACAGAAATGTTGATTGAGGTTCCTGAATTTACAATAAAATAAAGCTGCTGAAATGCCCTTTTTTGCTATCATTTTTATTTTATGCACACAAATACACTCATTATTTAATTTAAAGGCTTCACTTACGCCCTCTGTTGGTCACTTTCCACCCAGCAGTGAACACTCTTGCCCCCCCACTTATATTGGGCAGGGGGACATAGTGGGCTAACAGGATGCGCACCATCTCCTTTATTTTAAATGTTTTAATTGTTGATGTTGCTTCAAAAGAATTGCAGCTTTGTAGGAATTAAAGCAGAGGAATCACAAAATTGTATTTTTATGATAGTAAGAAGCAGTAACATTGGTCAGATTTTTTTTTCTGTTTATCCCGATAGATGACCTTTTAAAATAAAATCTAGTTAAAAAAAAATGCACAGAGCTTTTTTTCAAGTATGTTTTTTCCCCTTCAGACAGCCTTGGATTTGCAGTCGTTTTTTTTTTTTTTTTTCAAATGATCATTAAAATTGCAGGGGAAAGTCAAAACAAAAAAAGGAAAGACAAGCAAAGGAAGCTTTAAACTTTAAGGAATGAAAACCTTGAAATGGCAGAACAACTACAGAACCAAGATGCTGCGAAACAGGAAGGAACGGTTCCTGGATTCTTATCAGGAAGAAAATGCAGCACATAAAAATGCCTCATCTGTAGACCAAAAACAAATGCCGTCTTTGTACTGAATGGGTTTTCAGATTGTTGGTTTGTCAGAGCGAGCAGGTGTTTGGCCGTTCAGATGTGTGAGAAGCCAACAGCAACTACTTCACTGCGAGCCAACAGCACATTCCTCAAGATCAAGTAAGAGTGGATCTCATCCCAAACCGGAAATCTGTCCTCCCTTTATTGCCAGTTGCATAACATTTCACAAATTCCGTGTAATTTTGTTAGGTCCAAAATGTTTTGCAACCGCTCATTATCTTTGATGTAGAACAGACTGCAGAGGACCCACAGCGGGATAAAAGCAGGTGGGGGTTCTTTTTCTATTCTGAGTGAATTTTTACAAATACATTAAATTATCAAAAGTATTTTTTCACCCTTCCAAGTAAATTAAAGACCCACTACAAGAAAAGTGTTGGTTTGAGTGTGATTAACATGTTCTTGGAGCATTTTTCTCATTATACAAAGAAACTCAGCTTAAAATTGTGTTCTTGAGTATTTCTTTATCAAAATTGTTTTGAATCAGGAGCAGATGATAAATGCCGTTGGAAAAAGCTTGTATATGTGACGTAGGTGCTACAGTCAGCAAGCCACAAGCTACCTGCTCCACTCCATTCTAATACATCCACTTTCAGACAAATGGATTTATGTGCGTCTTAATTTTCCTTGTCCGAGCTGACTCAAAACTATACAGTTTCAATATTGATGGCTATTCTTGGTGCACCAGTAATGTTAGGTTGAGGTGTGAGGGGCTGTAAGATAGTAGACGAGTGTAAACAGAAGGATGTCAGGAAGCGGGGGCACCTACATCTTAGAGGCAGATTTCTAATGAACTTTATCTTGTTTAAAATTCTGATATAAAGACCATTTAGAACACTTTGGTACTTTAAATCATTTCAATCTCTTTTATAGCCACATGTGTATAAAATACTCCACTTCAACACATAGACTGCCTCTAAATTTACCAAAGAATGGGCCATGGTCTCTTTGTGGCGATGCCATCCATTAAACAAATGTGATTTCCACACTATTCAATCCACTGTCTGTGGTGTAATAACAAACTTCAGTCGCTAAGTTGCAGACTACAAAATTTGACAGGAGCAGGGTCATCTGATGCTGAGGAACATAGTGTGCATAGTTCACCAGCTTTTTGCTGTCAGTCCTGACAGACCTCCAAATTTCATGTGGCCTCTAGACTATCAGAAGAACAGTGTGTGAAGATGGGTTTCCCTCACTTTACAGCTTCCTCCAAACCACACATTACCAAATGTAATGATTAGAACTGGATGTAGGTGCAGTAAAATACTATTCTTCTGGGCTCTGGTGCAGTGAGGACGCTGAGTATGGATCTGGTGTTTGACAGAACTACTTCTCAGACAACATTCTACCAAGTGTGAAGCTTCGTAAAGAGTGCATGACCTGAGAGTGTCATTTTTAAAAGCAGGACTTGATCTCTTAGATCCAGTTAAATGAACATTGAATATCTTGATATCTTATGATGTGAAAATATCAAAAGATTTTGGGAATTTCCATGATCCCAGCAGTGTGGGAACAACCCCTTGCATGGACAATGGTGTGGAAGAACTTGACTGTCCTGCAGAGACTCCTGACCTTCATTAATAAATAATAAATTACCTTTGGGACTGTGAACACTTTGGCTTCTGGACCTAATGTCTTCTCTTCTTGAGACGTTTCAACACTTATTGGCAAAATGTCTAAAAAGCTGGGCATAAATGTTAAATCAATTCATGTATTCATTCTTTTTTTTAGGTATGCACTAAAAGCAAGACAGAGATATAAGGCAGAGCGGAAGATGTTACGGTTCTCTTTGGGAGTGATCAGGATGGATAGAAGCTAAAGAGGGGTAACTAAAGAGAACGTGGTTGGTGCTAGCATGGAGGATACAAAGGATAATGTCAGATGTATGTTTGGACCCCTAAATAGAGCAGCTAAAACACAAAGACGAAGAAGCACTAATAATTAACGTTAAATAATTGACATTTTTTTAGTATCTGACCTCTTGCCTTAAGTTGATGAGGGTTGTTTCCATTCATAAAAGCTGTTGGAAAGAAAACATTTGGCCTTGTAGTATGAAATGTAAGTTTTTTTTTCTGTGCGTACGTTGTGTAAGGATGCCAAGAAGACCAAACAAGTAATGGGTTAGTCATATCAACTCCTTGACTTAAATGATAGCCTTGATTTTGAAGTCCCTCCATCTTCTAAACCGGGGGTCACTGAAGTGTAATAGCTACTGAATATCATAGGCGGGATACACCCATCAGTTCATAACAGGGTAACACAGAGACAAACACACTCTTCCTTTCCTCAATTTTAGGAAATCACTTCATTATCCTCTTAAGATCCGAGCTCATATTTGAGATAACCCTCTACACACACATAGTCAAACGGTCCTAATTAATTAAGCAGAATAACAAGTGTGGTAATATAGCCCAAAATGTGATGCCCTCCTGGGTGGATACCAGGTCTTAAGAGCTTAAAATAAACCTCTTTAGAGAGCATCAATGAAACAAATTGTTAGCAAATAATTGTGTTAAATAATTACATCTCTGAGTGATACTAATAGTAGTTACTAAATGATTAAATAAATATAAATGACAGAACAATACATTAACAGCATCTTGTCGATTGCATTTTTTACAATGTGGCATCATTTACAAAGCACTCCAAACAGACTTGAGTTTGGGTTGGTTTCAATTAAATTAAATAATATAAATCTAAACTTATTTCACAATTTTTTTTATTAATGTTAAAATGCTAAAGAAAAAAAATGTAATTTTTTTTTGCCATGCAGAAAATTATGCACTATATATATATATATATGATCTATCTATCTATCTATCTATCTATCTATCTATCTATCTATACAAACATATACATATACATATGTATCTATTCGGGGGTTGGGGGGATGAGTTGATCCAAAGCAATGACGTAATCATATAGCCAGCGTTGGGCAGGAAACAACAATTCCCAAGATGCACTACAAATTACCGTTGCCTCTGGACTGGACGGGGGAAGGGAAGCTGAGATTGGAGGGAGAAACAATCAGAAACTGAGGTACTTTTTAACGGCTCCTATTGCATAATATAATTCGACATACAATTGCCCGAGGTTTTTGTAGCATGTAGATTAAATTGCTCTATCTAGAGCCTGTTTACAAGGACCTTGCATCCAGATTTACCTTTGATTATCTCCGTTACAGTTCAATAGAGCTGCAGCTAGCCCGTTAGTTAGCCTGGCAGCTGCCTTTTCTTTTCTTAGCTGACGTAATTGGGTCTTTACTGTTTAAATGCACGTCGTATTTTTATACAGGGTTATTAATTACGTTGATGCATGTGTTTTGACTAAGTTGCAAGGCAGGCACGGAGCTGTCGCGTTCTCACTTTTAAATTAAAGCTGTAGCTGCGTCTTTGTGCCAGTGGAGCTGCTAGTTGACGTATTGCTAACTCGACGGTTGCTAGAGATACTGGTTGCTAGCTGACGGCAGGCTGCTGCTAACGCTGTCATCGCAGCCATAACTTTTTGCTAGCAGGTGTCATTGAAAAATACGCGTTCATGTAGGAGTTTATTTTACGTTTTGTCTAATGTGCCATGTTTAAAACTCGAACTCAACATGTCTTGTCATTTAGACGTGAAAAAGAAAGTATACAGATAAGTAAAAGTAGCGGTAGAAATGTGAATAAAGTTGCACAGTACTGGTCATTTTTGAATTCTTTACTTCAAAAGAAGTGTGTTCTTGTAGTGTTTAGGGACAAAAAGTTTGTAGAAGAGAGACAAGCACATAATTAGAATAGGTTAAAGCAATAAAATACTAATACTGAAGTAATGTACTCTGGTACAAGTTTCAAGTGTTTTATTTTGTGTTTATTATTATTATTTTCATGAATTATCCTCGCTAGGGTTTAAAAGTTATTGAATTACAACACTTCTACTAAGAACAGCCATATACAAAGCTAAAGAAGCCAAGTTGCTTCATATCCCGTGTTTTATAGATATGGTGTTCATATCTGTAATATTATATTACAATTTTGTGGATGTGTCAAATTGTCTTTTAAGGAAGTTGTATTTCCTTTTATTTATTTATTCTTCTTCCTACAAAAACCTTATGACCTAAATAAAATATATTATTTTAAGTGCCATAAAAAGTATATATCAAAATTCTTATTCTTCATTTAGAACTAAAACATAAAAGTTATTGACATTGCTAATAGTTTTTGTTATTGTCTTAAAGATCCCTAATGAAAAGTCATCATTAAGACAATTGTGCCTAAATTTGTGCCCTGATATGTTTCAGTTTTCATATTTATAGCGTTTGATCTGCTTGTCTAAATATTATTGATTTAAATGTAACAACTCCTTTGTTCTTCCTTTTGGATTTTGTATTCTTTTTCTCAAGACTTCAGGAGAAACCAGAGCTATCTCCATGACCCACATCCCTCAAGACATCTTCAGTTCTCTCTGCGGACGAGACGGACGCGAACACGGCTTTGGTTTGAGGAAACTAATCTCCCTCTGCACTGGTACTTCTTGGTGACTGCTGGATTTGTCTTGACTGCCAAAGTAATGAAGTGTCTTGGACAGGGCAAGCCCAGCCCCGAGAAGCAATGTCCCCATGCAGCGTCTGTGTATCTTTGGTGGGGTTGAGGAGGGTGGTTGATCTGTGGAGAAGAGGAAGGAGGCAGGTTTCCAGGAAACTTGCATATTGATGGATAGAAATTTCCTCAACAGAGCTCTTGTAGATTGATGCCTGGACATTCCACAGCCCTACAGAGCAAAGGGCTTCCACAATAAAACCAAACTCGCATTCTAATTTCCAACAAAGCAACCAGGAGCGTAATGTGCACAACATGAATTTTATCGTCAGTTCTATAAAACCTGTAGACTGACTGTGGACTTTAAGATCTGCGTATGAGGGGACCACCATGATGTTTGCTTCATCTCCTCAACCCGCCCCTCTTCATGGCTTGAGAGACTTTTAAAGGCCAGAGTCAAGAACCTTTTCAACCAACACAGTCTAATGCAATGGAAGAGGACATCAATGTCACATCCCACACCGAGGTAACTGTTTTTATATGTACAAATCTTTGCATTAATCCCATTTCAGTGTTTGGGTTTACTGTAATTTAACACCATTAGGTCAGGAAGTAACACCTGCCAAGTTTGCCAACAAAACATTGTCTTCAGGAAGCACAGTTTTTTTCCCTCTTCCTGCTTCATGTTGGTCAATTAAGAGCTTATGTGTTAAGAATGGTATGTCACACGGGTTTAACTGGAGACCTGAGGTCAAGTGTTGATTTTGGCATCGGCTGTAATCTCCGATCTGGCTTTCTTGGCGTGTTGCTGTGGTGGCAGTTGATACGGCATTTCTCTTTGTTTTGAAGCCATTACATGAACTCTATTTTAGTGCACAAGCAATCTATCCACTTGCAGCGTCACTCGATGAAAAGTCCAGTTTTTTTAAATGACCTTCATACCCCTGCTTTTGCAGGGAATGTTTTTCCTGCAATGAAGGCGCTGAGTGATACGTTTTTTTAAGGGACTCTTTTAGTTTGCTGCACATATTTTAATTGTTTTTCAATGCTTTTCACTCATTTTAAGTTCAACAAAAATAAGTAAAAGGTTATGCCATATCCTGTAGAATTAAGCAATAAATAAACCATGCCTGTCTGTGTTTGTGCTGCCTTTCTAGGGTCTGAATGGTTTGTCACATGACCATATACCTTTAGAGATCACCAATGGATGCTCCAACCATAAACTTGTAAGACTCAAAAGACTTTAATGTATCCAAATTTCATGCTCCTTTTATTTTTATTGCATTATTTTATTATGAGTCTTTCTGCATTTTGCAGGTCATGAATGGAGTGGTTAAAGGCTGTAACGGAGGCCTCACTAACGGGAATGCACCTCTTGGATCCCTGCCGGTACTTTGACCTTTTGTTGTACTGCTTTCTATCATTTTTAGAAGTTGGCCCTTTTTAAATGTAATATACTTTTTTTTTTTTTTTTTTTTTTTAAATATGTCCAGATATCTGCACTGAGGCAGAACGGTCTTCTACAGGCGTTGACAGAAGGAGGGGATCAGTCCAGCCTTACAGGTAACCTGTCTGCCATATTTTCTTCCCACCAGATTTTGTATTTGTTTGAGATTTCCTGCATCAATAAAAGTTTGTGGCACTTAGAGGCATTTTTCTTTTCCTGTAAAGAAAGTGTCATAACAGAATGAAGTCTTCCACCTGATCTAACACCAAACACAAGATTTTTTTATGCTTGACTCTTTAGTTAGTTTATTTTTACCTAGTTTGTCATTTCCTTTACAGAGGAAAGGGAAAATGTGGAATTGCAGAAGGCCAGGGAGGAGTGGGACGCCCTGGAAAACATCCTACCAGGTCTGATTCCTCTTGTTCAGCTTCCTGTTTGCGTGTAGTTTTGAGACGTTCAATTGGAAACATTTTTTTCATTTTGGGGAAAAAGGATTTCAGACATGTAGTTAATAAGTAACGTGACAACGTGAAATTTCTTTGAGTTTTGAACAGTTTAGTCAACAGAATACTTTGACTCCTCCCAAACCCTGTCACAGATTTTCTAAAGCTTTTTCATGACTGATGCACGTGCTCCAAGGAGACATCATAGAAAGCCATTTGGAAAATAAATGAATAAATTATAACCTACAATTTTTCAGCTATGAAGTCTTAGAAATGTGCTTTTTTTTGGAAACAGGTCTTGAGGATTGGGAGTTTTCAATGTTACCTTATTGATAAGAAACCTATAGAAGTAGAACATTTTCTTTTACGTATATGTATTTAAAATAATTTTTCCCAACAGCCATAACAGAGGACTCGACCCCAACTCCACTGATCTCCTTTAATGAAGCCTTGCAGTACTTCCAAACCACAGATCTTGGAGACTTGCTGGTAGGAAACTCAATTAAAATAATAAATATCTAAAATGAAGCCACGTGTATAACAAACATGTGCTATTTTATATTACCTCAACAGTGAAAGTGTCATATTTAGTTTGAATGCAAATACTGGGTTAAATACTGCTGAATTTGTTAGGGATCTTATTGATCACTGAATAACTTAAATGGGAATCAGTGTTTTTTTTTCTTATCCCCATCTGTAGAAGAATATTCAGCCAACTATTCGCAGGACTGGTCTGGCTGCAATCACACATTTTCTCTTTGGACCTCCAAGACTGCATAAGGATCTCCTGGAGGAGAGAGATCTGGTCTTTGCCATCGCTCAGTGTGAGTGTGTGTTTTGAAAAGCTTGCTGTTAATCCATTTGAGTATTTATTCTTTAGGGTTTCTATCAAACAACAAATTATTTGTAACAAATTCTTGTGGTTGTTTTTTTTTTATTTTTTATTTCAGGCCCCGTGGATAACAGCCAACCAGTTCACATGCGAGTCCTGCAGACTATTTATAAACGGCTGATTGGCAGCAGGCTGGACTGTCCTCGCTTTGGTCCACACTGGGAGAACATTGGCTTTCAGGGTGAGAAACATTTTTGATTCATGTGGAAAAAAATAATTCTGTAGGTGAACATACAGCCTGTAATTGTTTAGAAAATCTGACAACCTTTTTTTGTTTAATGCAGGCACTGACCCAGCCACTGACCTACGCGGCACTGGTTTCCTTGGACTAATGCACACTCTCTACTTTGTGATGGATCCAGAGACTCTGCCACTGGCAAAAGATATTTTCAGATTATCACAGCACCCCACACAGGTATATATAAATCAATTTACTCCTCGTGTCTGCTGCAGGATGAGGATGTATGTGCTTTACTGGGGTTTTGTTTTGTTTATCATATTTTGTGTGTATGTACTCTGTTTTTAGAACTTCCCATTCAGTGTGATGTCAATCAACATGACTCGCATCGCTTTGCAAGTGCTAAGGGAGGAGGCCCTGACAAAGTGAGCTTCTCCTCTTTTGTTTCAGAATCAAATTCTTCATTATTATGAATGTCTTCTATGATTTGAGCCTCACAACATCTGAGTTCTCTGTCATTTCTTTCACCAGGGAGTGCAATCGGCGTCAGCAAGTAGTTGGCGTGCTGAATGAGTTTTATGTTGCCACGTATCTGTATGTGTACCAACTGTGGAAGACCCAACAGAAGACCATTGCTGACTCTGGCTTTGTACTAAGAGGTGAAAGTGTTTACGTCCTATCATATATGAACAAAAAGATCAAGAAATAGCATTTTATTTATGATAAAACATTGTAAATAAGTAAAAGTAATTCAAAAAACACTATTTTAAAGAAATTGTCAAATAAAAAATGTAATAATGGATTGTAATTAGTTAGTTATATTTAAAATAAATAATATAAAACATCTATATAACTTTATTTATAATTGATTAAAGACTAACTCCAATGAAAATAGTGTTTTAAACATGTTCTTGTAGCATTTTTCTTATGATGAAAGACATATATATAACATTATTTTAGATTAAAACTGGGTTTCTGAATATGTCTTCATTTAAATCATGTTTCACATCATGAATGTCTTAATTTTAACTTTAACAATAATCTTGTCATTTTTTTGGTTTAAGAAGATCAACGTAACATCCATGTTTTCTACTTACAGGATAGATATGTGTGCTAAAAACCAGCAACAAAACATTTATTCTTCTTTATACCTATCTGTTCATGATGTTTTCACTTTGTGCCAACAAACATGAAACCTATTCAACAGAAAAAAGCTGAACATGTTTTGGATTTGTCAAAAACTGTCTAGAATGTTTCTACATGTGAGGCATAATGGAGGAGGAGGAGGAGGAGGAGAAAATCCTCTGCATCATTTATCTGCCAAACAGCCTCCAGAATTAGTTCCTACGAGCCTGTTTCCTGTTATTTTGGAGGGAATGTTGATACATCAAATGATAGCTTTAGAGTTGCTCACTAAGTTTGCACTTTCTTTTGTACATTTTTTTTTATGATTCACAGTAAAAATATAGTCTTTTTTTAGTCTTTTCCTGTCAAGCAGCTGACAGGTAAACAGATAAGAGCTGAAGGCTTCTTGTGTTGGGACAGTTTACTGTTACAAGAGGGGTTTGAATCTTCTGACACATGATATGTAAATTTGTATAAACCCCTTTTTGTATTTGAGGCTAAACTTTATGTTTGAATAGGAAAAATTTAGTCTACTAAAGAAATTTGAGGACCTGCTATAAAAGTCACAGATGCAAAACTGCACATTTTTACTACTAAAAATGATTTCTAAGATTAGATTTCTGTTCTGAAATTTCAGAAGAAGCAATAATCAGTTTTTAACATGTGAAACTTTATTTCAAACATGAGATGAAATATTTTATTAGCTTAATTCACTGTTCAGATTGCAGAACCTCATGGAGTCCCATGTTTTACCCCACAGAAGTGGAGCTGTTTGCCAAAAAGAACCCCAAGCAGATACTGCGCCGGCTAGAGTGCTTCCTGAAAGAGAAGCGAGCGGGCGAGCTCCCCCGGGGGACATCACCTGACCCTCAGGGCCGCCAGCCATCTCCCAGCCTGGGGGCCAGATCAGGAAGCAAAGCAAAGGAGATGCATTTTACAGGAGTGTGTGATCTACAAGCAGACGTGGAGGGAGAAGCTAGACTCATCTAGGCTAGACTTTGTGTGTATGTCTATGTGTGTGTGAGAGAGAGCTATCCTGTCTATATCTATTACTGTATGTGTGAATGGCTTACTCAGAGCTACAAGAAGAGCCCACCAGTCCCTGTCGAGGGCCTGCTATCGTAACCTATTCAAACACTTCTACTCCTTCCTCTGATGCGGGGGAGCTGCACTTTGATCCGATTAAGCTTGGGGATCTTTCAGAATTATATTTGTTTTGTCGTTTTGTTTTCTTTTCCCTATAACTTATTTTCTAATCTACGGTCATGGAATAGTCGTATATATAAAGGGTCTTTAATGAAAGATGTCACAAACACCTTTTAAGTGAATATTTGCACTTTTCTGTAGATGTAGGAGCCAAACCAATAGCTGCCAAATTTTCCTTGAACTCGTCTTGAAGCCCCAAAATGTATACTTTATGCTTAAAAAAATAATAAAATGTAGCCACAAAATGTTTAAACTTTAGGGAAGCATGGCAGAGTAGCTATTATTTCGTAAAGGCTTGAGAAAGAGTTTGTCCCAGTGATAAAATCTTCAATGGAGCATTGCATGTCTGAATTGTCTGAGTTTGGTCTTTTAAAAATGGGTCTCTGTGCTAACAGTGCTGCTCAGCTGCAGATAGTTAAAGAGCAGCGTCAGTGAAGATGTGGATACATGCTCTCTGAAGCTGGTGATTCTGCCTGCTGTGTTGGTGATAGATTTTAGGACTAAACAGAAAAAGTTAGCTGACCGTGTCGTCAGAGGCTAACTATGGCTTCCTTAGGAGCTGAGATCCTATATTTACCATTATAAGAGTGATTTAGAGAGGGGGACATTCACAATAACAAAGTTTGGAAGTCGTCTTTCTTCCACCAACTGGTGGCTTAAAGTTAAATTGGTGAGGAAGCACTTGCCTCCTTTTTTCTTTTCATTTTCAGGGGAAATGTTCCCACCCCCCAGTTGATGGCGTCACATTGATGGCTCAGTGACGGACGCATTTCTAAAGTGGTAACGTTGCAGCTAAAGTTTCCGAAGAGAGCGTCTGCTTGGCTCGGTCGCAGCTGAAGCCAAAGGTCCTCTATAAGCTTTCTCTACATTCCGTTAAAAAGCATGTGATTGTATTTTTTTTAACTATTATTATTATTGTTATTATTTTATAAATGGTTAAGAAATTTATTCCAGTGTGTGCATGTGCGTGAGCGTTCGTGTGTGTGTATGTGAGGGGTGGTGGTGTTGAACAATTGAGCTATACCTGCTGAAGGGTGCCTCTCCAAGAAGACACAGGAGACGTATGGTCGTATGCAATCCCTGCTCTTTCTCTATGATAATCAAAACACTAGTGCTGCGAGGTGATACCGTTTTTTTGTTTTTATTTCCTAACTTCAGGGTTTGTGCACTTGTGCAAGCGAATGTGATTGCGTATGTGTGTGAGTCACACCACAGAAACCGACTACAGATGGGGTGCTTTCCTTTGCACAATAAAAGCCAGCTTTACTAAGTACTTGATCCCTCTTCCTACAGATGGTACTCTAGTCATTTTCAATATGGTACACAATGACCATATCTTAGACAAAAGAAGTTTTTTTTTGTGTGTTTGTATCTAAAACCCCGCGTCAGTTATGGATCAAGCTGTTCTGGTTAAAGGGTTCTGAGATGGGTAGAGCTTCTCAGCAAAGCTGGTTTGTCCTTTGTGCTCACATGAAAACCTCACCCATCACTGTAGTCTCATCTGTAGCATGTTCAGGTAGCACTAGTACTGTAGCATCTATAGCCTCCTCCTCTGTGTAAAGCTTGTTGATGTCACGTCTCAGTTACAGTCTGTAGTGTCGATGAAAAGTGCAACCTGTTACTAATATAGCACATACGTTTCAGTTGTCTTTGGCCTCCTTGAGTAGTTACAAACCCAAGTGGTACCGTGTGAGTTTTGGAGAGATGTGGACGATGCCCGACACACTCGGCTCCAACGTTTTCTGATGGAAAGGAATTTGGTGCCTGCACAAAGTGGAGTCCCGAAAGGTGGAGCGCTGGTGATTTTTTTTTTTTTTTTTGGATTTGAAGCAATGCAACATGTGGTGTTGATGCAAAGGACCCATCCCAAACCTGTTGAACTCTCTTAACACGTCAATATTTGCATCAGAGTTCATAAAAAATCTTTTTACATTTCTTATCACCATCATAACACTCCCCCCACCCTGCATATGAGCTGAGGCAGTCTTGTCAGGTGTTTTGACTGTTTTTTTTTTTGTGTGGATTGATTGATGAGGAAAATTTGCACTGCTGTGGATACGTGTGTGTGCGTGTGTTTGAGGTGCACCAGAGGAAACAGGCCATCTTCGACAGCCATATTGTAACGTTCATTATCAGCCGGTTCATAGAAAACATCGCTCTGGGATGTCCAGCAGATTCCCCTCCCCGCTTGAAGACTAAATTGCACCATCGATATGATCTCACATTTAGTTTTTATTCAATTTTAAACAGAGGAGCAGTACGGTGTATGTAAATCAGGAAGTTTGTATATAGAGAATTAATGATTGTAACTGTATGATTGTCTGTAGGGCATTATACTGAAGAAACATTGCTTACCTCAAGACTTAAGACAAATCCTCCCTTTCTCCTGTTTGTTTGGCCTCTCAGTCACCCTCTTATGTTTGTTTCCTTTGACTTTAGGCCTTTTTTTGTCACACTAACTGAACATGGATCATATACATCCACTACCTGAAGCGCAGAGTTAACAGCAGCCTAAAAGAAAAGCCGGTTCTTTGCTATGTGTGTTGGTCTTACAGACACTATACAGGCTCTGATGCGAACGCAAACGAAAATCCTTCAAAGTGAACTCCGATTGGCTGATGTTTGTTGGCTTTTCGTGGCTTCAGTGGTCGTATATACAGTATACTTTTGCTGTGATTAAATGTTTTGCTGTCAGGAAACTACACAGAACCCCATCCTGTCTTTCTAGCACCACCCACAGTCACATATATATGTTCGTAAAGATTTGGCTCAACAGACAAGCATATTGCTGTGTATTCTCTGACCTTTACATATATATATAAATATATATTCAGTGTCAAAACAAGGCCAGATTTTTTTATTTGATTTCCCCTCTTTTAAAAGTTTTGTTAATTTTTTGTTGTTGTAACAGATGATCTTTTTATGCTTTGACCATCACAAAGGGTTCTTTAGTTGAGTAACCAGATCCAAAGGGGGGGCGAAACGGGTTCTTAAAGGATGTCGGATGCTAAGAGAAATGCCTCCCGAACATCTGCTTCTTAAGCAGCTGTTTGGCAAACAGTCGCTTCTCTCAGCGTCCGGCGTTTTATATGAAGGTGATTTACTGTTGCCATTCTTGTCATATTCCTCAGAGCATTTTATGACTATACCTTGATTGTAGAAGCCCTATTTTATACTGAGAGTTATTTCAGAATACAGTATGTGCTGTTCTACATTAAATGTATTGTATGGAAAAGCTAAATAAATGCAGTTTAAAACTACTAGTTTACTGTTTTCACTCAGAGAGAATACTTTTTTATTTATCTTTATAGAGATTATTTTTTAACAATTTATATTCAGTTTGAAATGCCACAAATTTAATCTGATATTTTGTTTTCTTTTACACTGCACAAACCAAAAGAAATAGCATTTTCAGAGAGAGAAAGGAGATGAAAGGATCAGAGAAATATATTTAGCTTTTAGCTTTTTTTGTTTGGCCACTAGATGGCACACTTTGATTCTGTTACAAGGTGGGCATGGCCTTTTGTACTTTTACACATGGTAGCAATAAATTACATTTGCAAATTCAAGTTTTTTCTTCAAAAATTTAATTTAAAAGTTGCACCGAGTCCAACAGATTCTTCCATCATTTTTTTTTATCTTTTCCAAATCTCAACCAAAGCACTTTGATGACACAGATGATCTTGGTTTTTCATTTCAAATGACGATTTCCCTCAGACACATGTTTTGAAAAACAGCAACTAATTGCACATTTTTGTCATGGGCTAACTGCACTGGAGTGCTTCCAAAGGCTTCTTAAAGCTGTAAACCTCTACATCTGTGCTCGATCAGCCTCGTGGCTCCTGTCTCACGATGCCAGATCTCTGGGATGTGGTGGACCGGCTGAATCACAAGAACTTTTGGACCTGCATCAATTAAATTCCAGCTTCACAAGCTGTTGTAAGGCCTGCTGCTCAGTGGTCAGAGGTAATTTTATTGGTGCACAAAGGAGGATGTTCTCAGTAGAGTGAGTCGAAACCACTAAAACATAGATCCCTGGAAAAAAAAAATGCCATAATCGAAATGGCAAATATCAGACCCTCAAATGGAGGGTCCTGATTGAATGCAGGGAGTTGATGGTTTCCATTTGTACCTAGTGAGCCTGCTGGATTACAGCGTTTTTCTCCCACTTTTTTCCCTGCAGTCCCCTCCCCCAGCACTACTCCTCTTTTTCTCTGATGTCATTGTTTTCAGGCCAGCAGATCCTGAGAGCACAGACGCTTAAACGCTCTGCAGCTCGCTCCGCTCCTGCTGACGGGCAGGAGATCCTGAAATGTCAGGTCCCTTAACGCCCAAGTAAGACAATGTTTTCCTTCAGAAGAACCGACTGATTTGATCCGACACCCCCCCCCCATACAAATCACTCTCCAGCTGGGCTTGACAGTGGTGAAGGCCTCAGCCTGAACTCCCTGGACCTGAATTATCACTTACATTCTTCACTGTAGTGCTCACACGCTTTAGAGGGATCGTTGCAAAACTTTGAAACTTTTGCTAATCTTTTACAGTCCATTTCCTCTGAACATGTTTTACAACCTCAGTAGTCTCAGATAAATGTTTTTTTTCTACGTGTTTGAACACCCATCCAGAGGGAAAAGGCTCAGATATGATCTCTCATGTCCGAACGTAATACTTTTTCTTAAAGGTGTGGATTTTTTTAAAACATTTTTTCTCCTTAGAGAAAAGATGATGGATTGAAAGTCAACTGCGATGCTCTGAAATGACCAGGACAAAGCAACTTTCCCCATTCGTGGCCCCTTTTGGTTGTTTTTTGTGCCTAATTCATCATCAAGCTCTGTGAACCTCATGATAATGCTAATTTAAATCAGGTGTGACGGAGCAGAAAACCCTAATTATCAGGATGGAATTCTGGGAATTATTTGTTCCTTACATCTCCCTATATTCAGATTAAAATCACAAATGCTTTGTTTTACATTGACTTTTTTCCAAAAACAGATGATACACATCCGGCAGTCAAACAGTAGACAGAAACGGGGGCAGATGGGGTAGGGGCAAAGAGACCAGCAGCGTTTAGAAAGCTGTAATTCTGTCATCTGCTCAAATAATTCTCCTTCCAGTGTGTGCGACTCTGTGGCCCCCTTTGCCTTTTCCCCCCAGAAGAAAGACTCTAAAGGGAGACTGAAAGAGCAGAAGAAATCAAAGCCAAGATTCCTACAAAGCCAGTCCTTGACTGAAGCAGGATGTCATTTCTACCCCTGCTTGTTTTCATTTGCTGTGAATCCCTCTCTCCGACATTCAAGGCTTGTTATTTTAGTTAGCAAACGTGCAAAACTCCTATCCTCCCCCATGCACCCCCTTCAGGCCTCCTCCTCCGCTTGTGGAATCTGGTTAAGTGGAGTCCCTCCTCTGGTCTGCTGCTCGTCTCTGAGGTGACACAGCACTGAAGAAGAAGAAACCCTCTAATCCAGGCGTGACAGAGTGGGGGTTCACCTGTCCTCCCCTGCATCCTCCATCAGCTCTGCACCTGTCTGGACTCGTCCAGCAGGTGAAGGGGATTCTCCAGCTTTGTGGTGTGTTCCCAGCTGACCGAAGCTCCCTGCGTGTTCATTTGACTGGATTACAGCTTTGTATCCGTCTGTCTCTGCAAATTAACTCCCCTCCCTCCAGTCCAACCCCCCCTTCCAATGCTGTCTAGCCCAGTCTGAGCCTGGCTGACACTCTGGCTGCTGGTAGGTGTGCAGCTGAAGAGTTTTCCTGCTGGAGCAGCGTCACACAGATATTCTGGAGGAAAGGGTGAAAGAAGGATCGTCTGTAGTGAGAGCTGGACAGCAGGAGTGTCAGTCTACAAGAAAAGAAATTAGAAGTTCAGAGGACAGCAGGTATGAGACCCCCCACAGTGACGGTGTGCCTCTCCCTGCTGGCACTTTGCTGTCTGATGATCCCCCGAGGAGGGGAGACCGCTGCGAGGATCACTTTTCTGCAGCAGTCTGAAGGGGAGAAGCAGACGGAGGAGCAGAAGTCCCTGGATGACCCAGACAGGGAGCAAGCACTTGCAGGGGACCCACACCCACTCGGGAGCAGCATCAAAGCTGGAGCCGACTCAGAAGGAGCTGCACAGGCAGGCAAGTGAAGAAAACTATCAATTATTTTGTCTGTGAAAATACAGAAATCAGAGACAACACAAATGTGGTTAAGGTGTCGTCTAAGCATGCTGCACTGAGGACAAAACTTAAACATATAGCAGAAATGTTTGCATTTTCTTATCAGTAACTTCTTC
Organism: Oryzias melastigma; assembly: GCF_002922805.2. Lineage (NCBI taxonomy): Eukaryota > Metazoa > Chordata > Actinopteri > Beloniformes > Adrianichthyidae > Oryzias > Oryzias melastigma. The sequence continues at coordinate 24,860,681 of NC_050520.1, forward strand.
CACTTCACTGATTTATGCATCTCTGTTTTATTTGAATGTAAAAATAGATTAGAAATTGTTGCATTTGATGGATTGGTTAAAAACCAGTTGACCTGATTTAGTCAAAAATAACTCCTGAGTAAGGTTAAGTGACATTTCTGCCCAGACTGTGGTGTATTTATTGGTTGTCTTGACAGATCTGAGCTAATGGAACACAACTGACGAGAAAGAGACGCGACATGCTTTCCATAAAAGTGCAGCCTCAAAAGGAAATTCTGATGGACCTTGAACAACCACTGTAATGCATCAGACCAGCTGGATTCCCCCTGACAGCACTGGATTTTGCTCATTGCAAACTTTACTAAACCTGTTTTACAGATCAAAATGTTTTTGTTTCTGGTTGTAAACGGGGTGGATATGAGATTTAGATCATATATTAATAAGGTCGAGACATTTTCTTCTCATGGGAGGAAAATAAACGCTGTGTCTTCCCCTTTTAGGCCTTCTGAGCAGGGTGAGGAGAGCGCCTGATGAGAGCAAGAAGAAAAAGAAGAAGGATAAGAAGAACAAAGACCCGAGCGCCACAAAAAAACCTAAAACAGACAAGAAAGGGAAGAAGAAGGTCAAGCAGACCACAACTCCACCGCCCTCAACAACGCTGCCGCCCACCACAAGTGAGGATTCACCAGTTTTAGCAGGTAAATCAGTTTAGATCATGTGACTGACCCGACGTCTGTCTGATGCTTTCAGCACTCCCCACTGAGCCCCCAGAGGTGGACTACTTTCCAGAGGCTGGTGAGAGTCGCACCTTCTCATTGTACCTATTGTAGCATTTAATCAAAACTGTTTAAGGATTTATAGTAGATAATACAAGAAACAGAATGTTAAGTTGAAGTTTTGAAAAGTAGCGTGAGAAAATTCCCATGAAATGTGTCACTATAAATATATATTTTAAAACTACATCGTGATTCTTTGCTGTAATAATTTACAGTACCGTAGATTGTTTACGCAGAAGCTGACTGTATTTTAAGATAACAGTGCGATACTGTAAAAAAACACATTACATTTTTCTTCACAGTGTCCTGCTGTATTTTAGAACTTCGGAGTCGCACTCAAAATATACACAGTTGACCTTTAGGGGTTTCCACGGTGACTCATCCACTTAATGATTTGCAGTTTTGGTTTAGATGCTTTTCTGGACACAACCACCATTTTGCAACCACAAGGCGGCACGGCAACGTGCCGCCTTGTGGTTGCAAAATTCCTTTAAGACATCATAAACTTCCCAAATGAGAAGATTTTATTTTAAATACATGACTAGAAACTTCACCATTTGATATTTTAGAAAACAGAACTAAAAATGAACAGGTGAAAAATAATGTGTCAAAAAATATGAAACTATCCTTTATAAGTAGAAAAAATACAGCAAAGAAAAATTATTTTGTGTTTTGAGAAATAATACATTAATTTCACTTTAGCATAACCTTTTGTAAAAAGGAAACATGCTAACATTACTTTAATGTTGCCAATGGAAGTGTAAATTATAGAACTTTCCAGATTAGATTAGATTAAGTTAGATTAGATTAGGTTAGAAATTGTTTATTTCAAGAATAATGCATAAACAATCAACAGAGGATTATATCCTTACAAAGTCATGTCAAACACAGAATAATTAGGCATCAAATTATAGATTTCTTGAAAGCGAATGGGAGGAAACAACCTGGCTCTACCTTACCACTTTCTTTACATGAGTTATCATTGTCCAGTTTTGCAGTAATTCTGTGACAATTCAAGGTTAAATATTCAAGATTAGAAGTAAAGAGAGCCGGTTGTGACCCGGAAAATTAATTACATATGAAGGTGTTTAAGGTTTTGATAACACCAATCTGGGCAGGGATGTCTTATATTTGTGTTTTTTTTTCTTTAAGTCTTTTTCCCACAATGCATTGCAGTCAAACTGCAAAACAGACCCCCTAAAAATAAGTCAGAAATTCTTAACATATGTGGTGGGGGGGGGATCTGCCAATGAGGTAAGAAAAATGATCTTACCAAGTATTTTTTTTTAATGAATAAAACAAATTTTCTTAAACTAACATGGTTTTGCTATTGAAAAACTATTTTGAAAAGATTATTTTTCTTGCAAGAAGGAAAACGATATTTTTTTTCTTGAAACAAGAGTCTTTTTAATTTCATAAGATTCTGTTTTTGCATCTATGATTTACATGAACAGAGCTCTTATTGACTGTAAATTTACATCTAAGGTTTAAAATGTGGAAGGTGATATCATCGTAACCTTTTTTATGTGAATAGATGCTCCTGAGTGTTTAACACTTGTGACTAAAAATTACATATTTTCTCGGTGTGACAGGCCTTATTAACATTAGTTTTGTACCATGTCAAAAATGTCCCTGATTCTTTAAATCCCAAAGAGAGAACTGTTTGAACTGATGGTTGACCGCATGCTTTTAGCTTGTGCAAGCAAAGAATATCATCTGGTTCCCAGACTGCAAGTTCAGACCATTTCAACAATGGTGACCACATGTGATGGACTCTAGAGAAAAAAGCTGCACACCGTATTTGAAGTATTTCCTTGGAAGTATAACGAGTTGTTTGGTTTTCTTTAAAGAAAGTCCTGCTTATTTGCTCTACTTGTGTTGCAAAATTCCATTTTGATATTACTAATTAAGACAAGATCTTGTTTTAATCCAACATTAAAAATGTATTTTTCCTAATCTTATTTTAGATGATTATTGGAAATCCGACTATGACTTCTGGGGAACTGTGTCTACACCATCAGCACCCCAGGCTGAAACTTTTCCCACAATTCCTCCATATGACTATTGGAACCCAGAAGTGGAAGACCCAGTTCCTCCCGTGACCGACGGCTACGATGACTACTGGAAACCAGAAGAAACAGACCTGCCCTCGTCTTATTCTGACACGAGGAAACAAGATGAGAAAGAACCGTACCCTCCGGCCACAGATAACTATGACAGCTACTGGAGGGAATCTGACCCGACTCCCAGCAGCCCTGATGCATCAGAAAAAACTGGAAAAGATGACAGCGACTACTGGGATGCCACATGTATGTTTGATCTCTCAATTTTTCCAGGAATTCTTTGGGTGGATGCATCTTGAGTTTGGGATCTTTTTATATCTTGGCTAACTTTAAATCCAATTAAAGACCCACTCCAATCATCTTTTGATCTATTTTGTGGTCTTTTAATTGTGATTATACTGTTTTTAACCAAAATGAAAAATCCTTTGTAGTTTTCTAGGACATAGTTTCTGCAAAGCAGCATTAGAGATTCACCTCTGAGTTGTGGGTGGGACCATTGGCCAGTAGCAACCCCGCCCCCACTTTCCCTCCAATATGTGGAGTGGAGCTGCAGCTTATTTTCTACGTCACAAATGCGCTTCTTTTATAAATAAAATAATTTTTTATCCACTCCTGTTTCACAATGATTTGAGTGAAGAAATACTCAGAAATGGAATTTTGTCCTTAATTTTCCTTATATAAGTCTAAAAACATGATTTTTGGAGTGGGTCTCAAAGTTGACTAGAGTTTTGTCAAACTGGTTAATATGAGAAAGAAGTTTCTGTCAGTTCTGCTGCAAGTGTAGGAAGGCGGAGGCTCTTTTCCTTATTTGGTCTAATTAAATGTAATTTTTGAAAACCTGAAGCTCATTTCATTCACACAGGCAACCATCTTCCTAATTTCTCCAAAGGACCTAGTGCTAAAATTCTTGCGTAACCCCCCTGAGACTCTTCTTAACCAGTTCAACTTTTGTGTTTCCAGCATTTTGCACCTCATCCCTTCTTTTCCATTTGCTTCACTGACACCAGCCTCTTAACTAACACCTTTTTCTGTATTTTTCCTTCATCAGATGAAGTGCCAGACAATGCACGTCTTCCTGATGGTAAAGAAGTTAGCCCTGATGTTGAGATCGAGGACGTTTTTCCAGGTACCTTACTCACACATACAAGAACGGAGAATAGGGGAAAATATGACACCACCGTCTATCAGACGGCTGACCTGTAGAGAAACTTCTAGTCAGAGCTAAGAAATATCTGTTCCATCTGTGACCTCCGTGAGCAGTGCACCACATGTGAATGTCTTCATAAGTGAACTGGCTTGCCCTACTTTTCAGACGCAAGTGGGCGTGGTCGCTTGGTTCCACCTAGTCAACAAAACTTTCCGTGGTTTTGCCATGGGTTAAAAGAGGCTCTGTCATCAGATCCCACAGGAGTTATGATTCTTGTAAATGTAAATCAAAGATTTAACGGCGTCCTTACTCAGACAAGAGCTGCTGTTGTGGTTTGACCAATCAGGGCAGGGCTAAGATTAAAACACGTAATCTCATAAAATATCACTTGTAAAGTGTTGCTTGTTTGTTCCTTTATACAGAAGAACCCACTCCAACTGCTCCTTTTGAGAAGACGTGGTATGACGACTATGATGAATACGGAGTGGGTAAGTGGACTTTTTATTTTTAATGCTGTAATTCAGATACTTTCTGAGAGAAGATTAGGAAGCTCTTATACCGGATCAATTGTAATGACAACGACCTTCCAAATAACAAAGTATTTTTTCATTCTCCATAGTCCTGTCCCGCTTGTAAACCACAGATTACTGCCTTACAGGGAGATGGAGCTTTTACATGCACTTGTAATGAGTTTCTTGTTTTGCTGCAGCCAGGAAAGAAGATGAAGTGGACGAAAAGTGGATGGAGAAAGAACGAGAAAGAGCCAAGAAAGAAAGAGAAAGACAAGAGAGAGGTATATAAAAGGATCCAGATGTGGATTTCTCTTTTCAAATATCTTTTTGCACAGTCACGTAACAACATGCCAAAGCAGAAATGCATCACACTTGTTTCCTAAAGCGAAGGCACATATCCTTTTGTGTAAAAAAGAGTAGAAACTTTATTCAGTTCAAATAAAAATGCTGATAAAGCAGAATGTTTGAGAACCTTCCACATTGAGCTGGAAGGAAAGATGTTATCTAAGAGGGAACAGCTTGCACTTGATTAAGAAAGAAAAGAGTCAACAAATGAAAGAGCTTCCAGGCGTGAGTGAATGCCTGAAGAATGCTCATCGTTTTGAGCCACTGCTGCCACGTGTCGGCTGTGTGGAGTGAGGTTAGGTGATGGCGGAGGAGGAAAGACCAGACTGGCTGACATACGGCCCTGTCAGGGTCGGGGTCGAGAGGGTATCTCCTCTGTGTGAGGTCAGCATCACTGTGGGTTCAAGGTTAGAGGGATTTTTTAAATATAAATCAGCAGTGATGCCGATTCTCACACTGTAAATGTATTTATATGAGTAAAGCAGCAGTTCTAGAGTCAGACAGACTCTTTGAAGGTTATTTTAATGTTTCTTGTTTTAATCAGAGCCAAGTTAGGAGCCAAGTCACAGCATTCTTGTACCTTTTGACCCTTCAGGATATGTTTTTTTTGTACATTTTTGGTTACAGATAAAGCATCCAAGATAAAGCAGCTGTTTTTGCAATAAGACTTTCATTTTAACTTTGGACAGAAAGGGCGCAGAGGCTGAAGGAGGCGGAGGAACGAGCCAGGAACAGACCACGTATCTACAAGGAGCCAAAGAGTGAGTTGAACCCTGTTTCAATGGAGAAAACATACACACCCTTGCTACATATCGACTCTTTTTGTGTGTTAGAATGTCCTCCTCTGGGGATGGAGTCCCATAAGATTGAGTCCGACCAGCTTTCAGCATCCTCCATGTCTCATTATCGCTTTGCACCTCAGAGGGCGCGCCTCAATATGCAGGTACACAGACGTTCAGAGCAAAAGTGATGGAGCTATAAACAGCGTGGCAGCATGAACTCTGGGGTGTGCTGTTTCCAGGGGTCTGATGAGGAGGACAGCATGAGGGGTGGAGCGTGGTGCGCAAACTCTGAGGATACCATCCACTGGTTCGAGATCGATGCTCGCAAGGAGACGGAGTTCACAGGAGTCATCACTCAAGGGCGAGACTCTCTCACTGAGTGAGCAACGCTTCCCTGCAGGATGTGCCGCGTTCACGCCCCCACCCAAACTCAACGCGCTTCTCCCATGCTGTCATTTCAGGAGTGACTTTGTGTTGTCCTACTTCCTGGCTTTCAGCAACGACAGCAGAGAATGGACCACCATCCACGATGGGTATGCTGACTGGGTAAGAGACCATCAGGTCCTCAAAATCCCCACACCCCCCTCTTTTTCACCAACCACTGACCCCCCTCTTCACCTTTATGTCCAGCTGTTCTTTGCAAACAGTGATAAGGACACTCCAGTGATGAACCGGCTCGCTGTGCCCATGGTCGCTCGCTACATCAGAATCATCCCTCAGAGCTGGAACGGCTCCCTCTGCATGAGGCTGGAGGTTCTGGGCTGCCCCCTCCCCGGTTAGCCTCGCACTCCCAAACACACATTTAACAAACACAAGGGCCGCATATCAATGTTGAAGCACCAAATTAATTCAATTTCACATCAGAAGTTCACAAATCATATTAATTTACATACTGATGATGTTGATTTATTTTTAATACATACATTTTGTGAACCTGGTTACAAAGTTGCTGGAGCCTATCCTAGCTGTTGTAGGGTGAAGGGAGGGTACAACCAGGACAGGCTGTCAGACTACGGCAGAGCCTTTTTAAAAAACACATTTTTGTTACAAAATTACTTGATTTAACTAGTTATTAAACTAAATAAAGCAAAGTTATCTTTAAAATATGTATAAATTCTTACATTAAAAACTAACTGAAATGTGTTTTTGCCTGAAAAAAAGTTCCTTTAAAAGAACTTTATGAACCAATATTTGTTTTTCAAGTGAAGATCGATTCAAACGGATCAATTTCTGAAACCGTCTCAAATAAAACTATTGATGTTTAATCTCGACCCCCTTCTCCCACAGACCCAAGCGTGTTCTTCAGACCTTTTTCATACAGACAAAATGAAGTAACTCCAGTGGATTACCTGCAGTTTCGGTACCACAACTACTCAGAGATGATTGCAGTAAGTATACACTGAAAATACATAGCTTTTCATAACTTTATTAACCTTTTTGTCTGTTTTCACATCAAATCTACCATGATATGATCATTTCTTGTCGGTCTTGCTCAGCTTATGAAGTCGGTGAACGACGAATGCCCCAACATAACCAGTATCTACAGCCTGGGACGCAGCGCCAAGGGGCGGGAACTCATGGCCATGGTCCTCTCTGGAAACCCCACAGAGCATGAAATAGGTTGGAATATATTCATAAATAATAGGATTATTTATAAGGTGCCTTATAGAACTGAAGGTCACATCAGACACACTTATTTTTCATAAGGTGTAGGTGAGGCTGAAAAGGTTACAGAACTGCCACAAAGAACTGTTATAGCAGCATTTCATTAGGGATAAACCAAAATTATACCCGACCCCCAGCATGCCTGTTAGATGTAAACACATGTTCCAGCAGTCTGACATGCTTAGGTGATATTATGTTAGGCCTCGACGACACCACCGACACTTCAGCTAAATCCCAACAACAGCAGGCTGTGGTTTGCAGACAATAACAGTCTTCCTCTGTCCTTCCTCAGGTGAGCCGGAGTTACGGCTTACGGCGGGCCTCCACGGGAATGAGGCAGTGGGAAGGGAGATGCTCCTGCTTCTCATGCAGTACCTTTGCAAAGAATACAAAGACAGAAACCCCAGAGCACAGCGCTTGGTGGAGGGAATACGCATCCATCTGGTGCCATCACTCAACCCCGACGGACAGGAAACGGCGTTTGAAGTGGTCCGCAGAGAGAAAAATCCTTTCTTTTTCTTTTTTTCCCCTGATTATTCTCATGTGTTGTTCGCTCTTTTCTCCCGACAGGGATCAGAACTCAGCAGCTGGACGACCGGACACTTCACTGAAGACGGCCATGACATCTTCCAGAATTTTCCCGACCTGAATAACATCTTGTGGGAGGCTGAAGATAAGGGCAAGGTCCCCAAACTGACCCCCAATCATCACGTGCCCATACCAGAAGACTACGAGACCAACACCACAGTAATGAAACTCACATTTCCTTCAAACAAAAAACTTAAATCATAACTGTATGTGAGAAGCTCGTTTGCTTATATTGAAGACATTTTAATTAAATGTTATGTACATTTTTTGCTATATATAGACGGTGGTGTACTGTAACAGACGGTAACCGATCGTCCTATTTTTGATCCAGATTGCTGTGGAGACCAAAGCCATAATCTCCTGGATGAAAAGCCATCCATTTGTGTTGGGTGCGAACTTCCAAGGTGGAGAGTCACTTGTGGCTTATCCTTATGACAACTTACGTCTCAACAAACCCGCTGAGAGCCAGAAACCCCACAGGCGCAACAAGAGACAGTAGGAAAACATGTTTTTAGAAATCTTTTGCTTCTTCTGCTCCCTCCTTCCAGCTTTAGAACTTCTCATCAATCGGTTCAAGTAGAATCATTTCTTTCAGATATGAGGATGAAGATTTTGATGTGACTGAATGGGGAAGAGGCCACTATGAGGAACCAGAGGACTGGAGGAGTCAGGGGTACGCTCAGCCAGAGGAAGAGTGGCGCGGCCAAGGCTATGAGCACGGTTACGAGCAAACCTACAACCAGGGTTATAACCAGAGGGAGGAAGAGGAGGACGACAGAGGAAGGAGTGCTGGGTATCAGGTCAGTGAGCCTGAAGATGAACCCAAGGTGACACCAGATGAGTCCTTCTTCAGGTGGCTGGCCATCTCCTACGCCTCAACACACCTAACCATGACTCACAACCACCACGGATCCTGCCACGGAGACACACGCACAGGCGCTCTCGGCATCATCAACCGAGCCAAGTGGAAGCCAATCTCAGGCAGTAGGTAGAAGCATTCATGTGGGACTTTGGCACCCCCTGCTGGGCAGCGAGTGTAAGCAAACGTATGTTCCTCTGCAGGTATGAACGACTTCAGCTACTTGCACACAAACTGCTTGGAACTGTCGGTTTTCTTGGGCTGCGACAAGTTTCCTCATCAAAGTGAGCTGGCAAACGAGTGGGAGAAAAACAGAGAGGCGATGCTGACCTTCATGGAACAGGTCGGTCCTTCCCAAACTGAAAAACAAACCTCAAATATTTAGCATATTGTGTAATAGTGCAGTATTTCAATATTAATTTTACAAATAAAATATTGAATAGTTACCTTTCACCAAATATAAGTGTCTTGTCTGTGGTTTAAATATCTTATATTTGAGGGTACCTGATAACTTTTCAGTAAGATATAACGGCTTATTTTTAAAAAATACATCTTAAATAGTCTTGATCTAAAACATTTCATTTTAAGCAAAAGTTCTTATTAAAGTTTTACATAATATATTTTAAGTATTTTATTTGTGAATGGGGAGTAAACCTGTTTCAAGAGAAATATCTACTCCAAATTAAGTGAAACTAGAAAGCTTAATTTGACTCGTAAAACTGAAAACATTTTTAATAGCAGGACGGAAGTTTTTAAGTAATTATACATTTGTTTTATTTTTAAGGCTTGTTTTCTTAAAAATGTGTAATTCTGCCCTTTAAGATCATTTTAGATTTGGGAATAAGGAAAGCTTTACTTCTCAAAATAGAATATATTTAGAGGAAAATATTCCTACTTTTAAGAAATAAAACTCATTTTTGAGCAATAAACACTCATTTTATGACCTAATATTTGCAGTTACTAGAGCAATACCTGAAGATGAGTATTCACAGCTAATGTCAAGATTTAAGACAGAACATCACAACTTATTTAAGAAACCCTACTAACACAAATTCTACTAGTTCCATTGACAGATTTTTTTTCACTTAAAAAAAGGGGAAAATATCTTCTATTTTTTTTTTATTTTATTATCTTGTATTTTTGTTTACCTACTGTATAATTGTTTTAAACCTTTGTTTTTCTTGTAGCTTTGATGATTATTGATGATGAAAACCTAAAATTTAGTGTCTAAGAAATTAGATAATCACATTAAAACGATGAAAAAAATAGGTTTTTAGCACAAATATCCGACTACTTAACAATATTCTGACTACTATGAACTCAACACTTGGTTGGGCCTCGTTTTGAGTGGATAACTATATATCGACTGGCCTTGGCTCTGTGTAGGTTACTTGACCGTTGCCTTCAGGTCTTCTGCATTGTTGGGTCATCTTCCTCTTGACAACAGTTCATAGATCGTCTGCTAAGTTCCGGTCAGGCGAGTTAGAAGGCTAACACCGTGGTAACTGAACTAGCTTTTTGCAATGTAAATAGGTGAAAAGTGCTGCTGGAAAATAAAATCAGCATCTTCTTATGGCGCGTTAGTAAAGTGCAGCATGAAGTGCTCTACAATGTTCTGGTAGATGTCTGCATTGACTGTGGACAGTATCTATAATTACCGTATTTTCTGGAGTATAAGTCGCAAGAGCAAAAACTGTCAAATCAAGAAGAAAACCATATATAAGTTAGTCTGGAGTATAAGTCGCACTTTTGGGAGAAAAGTCTGACGTTTCTGAACAAACCAGCATAGCTGAAAACAATGCTAATCTGATTAAGAAAAATATCAAAGTTTAAGAGGAAAACAATCTGATTCTCTTCCTTGTTTGTTTTGGGCGACACCTCTTCTGCTGTCAGTAGCAAATACTTATACTCGGATGCAGCGCCCTCTAGTGGTTGTTAGAGGAAACAACCACTGAAGGACAACTAGTGTTTACTGGGACAATAACAAATATGAGCCTATGTCGCAACCCTGGCTAAACTATGGAAACAAAAATGCGACTTATGGTCCAGAAAATATGGTAACCTATTTCTTTTTTTAAATGTCAATTTTTAGTTGACAAAAACCTTTTCAAAATTTTAGCACATTTTTCTATGTATTTTAGTTCAGCAGATCAGAGAGAAATCACGGATATTGAAGGCATTCAGAATGTTACTTTTCTGTTCATCCACAAACATATTTTGATTCTTTTATCCTGAGTAACTCTGGCTGCATCTTGGGGTAAAGTCTTCAAGTACAGGCATAGAGTGTAATCGCTATAGATGTGGGAATGTGGGGTCTGTTTCCTTTGTGCTGACATATTCCTGCCCTTTAGGTGAACCGAGGAATTAAAGGCATTGTGAAGGATGAACAGGGGAATCCTATTGCAAATGCCACCATCTCTGTTGAAGGGATCAACCATGACGTTACCACAGGTCAGCATACTCTGCAAAGCTGCACACTTTCTTAAAACTTTTATATTTTATTACGGGCTTAACTTAAGGATTCTTTTTTATTTTATTTTTTATTGCAGCACCAACGGGGGACTACTGGAGGCTTCTCAACCCAGGAGAGTACCAGGTGACTGCTCGAGCTGAGGGCTTTTCCTCCATGACTAAACTGTGCGTGGTGGGGTATGAACCGGGGGCCGCGGCCTGCAGCTTCAACATGGCAAAGTCCAACTGGGATCGCATCAAACAGGTATGAATAAAGCCATCACGGCCCTTTCGATTCCACATTTTCTATGGCGGGGCCTAACAGCAGTTTTTTTTTTTTTTTAAGATTATGGCCCTTCACGGCAACCGGCCGATTCGACTCAGCTATGGCAACGGCCGGATACAGAGTTCTGCGGTTTCTACTCCCCGCAGACGCGTGGCTTCACACGATGGTGATGAGGGCAGCACACTCACAGCCCTGCAGCGAAGGAAGCAGAGGTTGCGTCGCCTTCGACTGCGGAAATTGATGAAGCTAAGAGCTATGACCACGTTACCCCCCACAACCACCACCACCACACTGCCAACCACAGCAGAAACCACCACTTCCTGGTACGACTCGTGGCCACTTTGGGAAGGACAGTCCTCAACACCCGGCGGGTTCACAGACTCTCTCCTGGATTATAACTATTACAATTTTGACTAAATGTACAAGAAACAACCAAATGTTACTAATTCTTCTCACTCAAATTGTACTTACAGCTGTTGGAGAAGTCAAACATTGCAATGACAAAAAAAAGTTAACATTTTGTTCGACTTCATATAAAAGAATGTGATAGAAAAAAGGGAACTTTAATTTTTACATTTTCTGTCGTACTTTTTGTTGTAAATGAAATTCGCTTAATGGAAAGAGGTTTATTTTTAACACTTGTATAAAAAAAAAGAAAAAAATGTATTTACATTATCTTCTGAAATGCAATTGATTCGGCCGCTGAAGAAAAAACAGTCAAGGAAGCTCCAGGTTCCTCTGGCACAGATGGTGTGAGAATAAACTTATTACACAAGTTTTGCTTCTGCTCATTTATCTCTGTTACTCTGACATAAAAATCTACCTTTAAGGTCTTTTTAGAGCAGTTGCAACAATCAATAATACAGAAGTCAGCATCACTGGAGCTAGAATAGTGAGTTTTGTCCCAGTTAGTTGAATATCCTAAAGCTAGTGGCTGACATCCATCTCATTCTCTTCATCTCTGTCAGCAGAAAAAGCAGAGAAGCTGACTGGTTCACACTGAAGAGTGCGTAAGTTGACCAGACAGGCTGTTTGAGTGCTGCTGAAGTCTGGAATGGTAACCAAAAGGACCTCCTGACCATCGGGACCTGATGGGAGGAGAAACAGATGATGATGACAATGATGACAGCGTGTTGATGTGATCCATACAGTGAACACGTTTCTCACTGACCTTTGATGAGTTTGGACTCAAAGGTTGGAGCGTTGCCGCTAAAGTAAACATGAGGACACTCCTCCAAAATAAAAGGATCTTTCTGATAGAAAGGGTAACAACCTGAAGCAGAAAGAGTAAATAAGCTCACATAATCAGAGAAGCAGACTTAGTTTTTTATTCCTCTTAACCCACCGAGAGTGTCAGGTGCTGTGGGAGCCAGGTGTCTCAGCTGAAGAGTTTCCTCCAGTATCTCCAGGTGACTGTCCATGCTGCTGTACTTCTGGATGTCACAGACATTTTGGCCCGAAGTCCCCAGAAACCTTTCAAAATAAAAGATGTAAAGAGTTAACAAAAAAAACTTGTTTTTAATTGCATGTTTAAATGATTTTAAAACAATGCGTCCCAAGAAAATACCTGCATTAATGATTCATATAAGGACAAAATGATGGTACTGACTAGATGTGTGACAAAAATACGCCACCACTGATCTGATTATTCAGATTTTAGTTGGAACAAGCGAGAAGTCAGAGGAACCTTTGCAAACACTGAAATTAAAGTGAACGCAAATATTCAACTCAAAGATACTCTATTAGTCTCCAAAGGGGAAAACTACAATTTTTTCCAACTCATTTTGAAATATCTTACAAAGTTTTTGAAGGTTGTTATAACTTTATTACAGCAGATGGGAAGATTACAAATGAAGACACTCTGCTGTCTATGAATTTACTATGAATTTATTCAGACAGGTTGCTCCCACATGAGCCGACTGCAAAATATGCATCTCTTTTAATGTTAAGGTGCTGATGCTAATAAAGTTGTAGTGGAGTTATTATAATCAAAAAACAGCAGTTTTTATGCTGCTTATATCACTGCATTTATCTGCCACACCTTAAAGGTCAGTCTGTGAAAATATTGTGTGACAAAAAAAAAAAAAAAAAAAACATTTTACACCAGTTCTGAAAAGCCAAACACGCAGTAAAACCTACAGACTTCCACACATCTCCAAGATCGTTTCAGGTTAAGCATTGATAACTAAAACAGTGCGTACCTCACTCCATCAATGCTTGCTTCAAATGGATTAGAGACCAGCTGCAGGGTGTTGTATACAGAAGACAAAGGGAACATACATGGGTGAAGAGGTTGCTGTGGGAGAGTGTAGTTGGTTGGATCATACTGGCCCGGCATTACATCCACTGGAACAGAAGCCTTACAGAAAAAAAAAAAAAAAAAAAAAAACAATTACACAATTACCAATTACTGAAAAAGTAAATTAAAAATGTTTTTCTCTCAAAGCTCTTTCTGAGCTTTACTTTGACCTCTAATTGCTGATAGACAAATTAATAAACTGTAATATTCATGATACAAATACTTGATGGCCTCTATTTTTTATGTTGTATTAATTTTTAAACCCCTTAAAAATCTTTATTTAAGGTAGAGTCAAGAATAAAAAAACATCGGCATTGTTATTCATCAGTTCGTTTGTAGTTCCCTTATCAAACACTAGATGGGGATGTATCCTTTAGGACAGCCTTTTACTTTCTATTCTTTTTTTTGTATTTGTCTCTAAAATTTGATGGACCCTTCTAAAAATCAGGATATTTTAAGTGTTCTGTTTTTATTAAAAATTATGCAATATTTGGAAATATAATTATGCTGGGTTTTTTTTAATGTACAAGTTTAGACAGTAATTCAAGTTTTGTGTCTGCCACGAACAAAAATGGCTTTAAGTTTAGCATAAACCCACATTTAAACAAAGACAAACCTACCATGTAGAGATTTAGTGGTTATAGACAGTTTTATATTGGAGTGAAATCCAAATAGAGTAACATTCCTGTATGTACATGAGAAAGAAGTTTACTTTGTTTTTTCTGAATTGTTTTATTGGTGACCACTGACCAAAGCACTTAAATTAATGTGGTCGTTTGTTTAGTTAAAGGGCTGAAGTGAGACATGCCCCACCCCCGCGAACCCCAACGGAGTTCCAGGCAGTCAGTCAGCGCCACTGTTCGAGAAACTTCAACCAACAAAGTCACAGTACAATTCTTTAGGTTTATATATGAAAATGAAGGGATTTTGACACTCCCTCCCCCTTCCTAAATTCGTTAATTCAATGTTTTTAAGACTTAAAAGACAACGGGAAACCTACTTAAAACCAAAGCACTTGCTAGCTAGCTACACAACGTTAGCTTAGCGGCAGTAGCACCATCTGTAACATCTAAATGTTACTACAATACATCACCCCTACAATATTTTAAACACATACGAAAAATGGATAGAAGACCATAACTTCAACGTTAGACTTAAGCACTTATAATTAGTTCTTTTATCACTTACGACAATCTAGCTCCCTTCCCTCTGTGTCTGTCTTAGAAGGACCCAAAATGTGAGGCGTTATGTGCGTGCCTGATTAAAATATATATTATATTTTTTTAATATTTATTCTTAAAATTAAAAAATAATCCTGATAATGCTCAAATTGCAGTAGACCCTAGCGATCATAGCACAGTAGAGCAGATACAGGGTGTCAGCTTAATACCAATCTCAAAAAGGCAACAGACAAAAACAGGGGCAGAGCTGACACACGCTGGAGTCATCTTAGATTGTAAAAAAGGTTATCACAACCACAAGTAAAATATAACTGCGACTAAACGAATGCATCATGTAAAATAATATTGAACAAATTTGCAACTGTTAGCATTGTTGATCAAAGCAATGATGTCACATTACATCACTATTACAGCACATATAACATTACAGCAGTGATGACATCACAACATCAAGTTTGTGGTAAATGTGACATCACACATCATCGTTTCAAAAAATTATTTAATTAAAATACTGTTGAGATGCATTTAGGTCAGTCCTGAAGTTGTTAATACCAAGTGTTCTCACGCACTCTGTTACTTTCAATTTGAAGCAATCCAAGATTGTTTCATTGTTTTTGGATTTCTTTCAAAGACTTTTTAGGAAAAGAAAACAAAGATGCCAGGAACTAAGGCACGCCCAGAAGAAAAATTTGCATGCGGTCAAAAAACTGAAAGCAAAAAAATAAGCCAATTGGAGCCAAAACGAAGAGTTACAACTGTGACACTCAAGGCACCAATGAATGATTATTCCGTTTCCAAGGAAAAAGACCGTAAATCTAAAATGGAAGAACTCAAACCTGCTGGTAAAATTACAAACAGCACAAGAAAGGTGGCCACTATACCAGACAAAAAAATCAGAGTGGAGTCTAAACACCCAAAGACGGGTGTGACATCTAACATCAACACAGCTCGTAAATTAGCTAAACTAGAAGACCCCAAACCAGCTGGTAAAATTACAAACATCACAAAAAAGGAGGCCACTATACCAAACCTAAAAATCAGAGTGGAGTCTAAATACACAAAGACAGATGTGATGTCTAAGGTCAAGGCAGCTTGTAAATTAGCTAAAATGGAAGACCCCAAACCGTCTGGTAAAATTAGCACAAAAAAGGTGGCCACTATACCAGACCAAAAAATCAGAGTGGAGTCCAAATACACAAAGACAGATGTGACATCAAAGGTAAGCGCAGATTGTAGATTAGCTAAAATGGAAGACCCCAAACCTGCTGGTCAAAGTACAAACTACAAAAAAAAGGTGGAGACGACACAAGACAAAAAAATCCGAGTGGAGTCAAAACACCCAAAGACAGATGTGACATCTAAGGTCAAAACAGACTGTAAATTAGCTAAAATGGAAGACCCCAAACCTGCTGGTATAATTAGAAACAGCACAAGAAAGGCGGAGACTATACCAGACAAAAAAATCAGAGTGGAGTCTAAATACACAAAGACAGATGTGACATCTAAGGTCAAAACAGATTGTAAATTAGCTAAAATAGATATCCCCAAACCAGCTAGTAAAATTACAAACAGCACAAGAAAGGTGGCCACTATACCAGACAAAAAAATCAGAGTGGAGTCTAAGTTAGTGGAGTGTAAATTAGCTAAAATAGATATCCCCAAACCAGCGAGTAAAATTACAAACAGCACAAGAAAAGTGGCCACTATACCAGAAAAAAAAATCAGAGTGGAGTCTAAATACCCAAAGATAGATGTGACATCTAAGGTTAACCCAGCTGGTAAATCAGCAAAAATGGAAGACCCCAAACATGGTACTCAAATTACAAACTACAAAAGAAAGGTGGAGACGACATCAGACACAAAAATCAGAGTGGAGTCTAAACACCCAACGACAGAATTGACAACTGAGGTCAAATCAGCTAAAACAGAGGATCCTAAACCTACTGATGAAATTCCAAACTGCAAAAGAAAGATGGAGAGTACACTTTTCAAAGAAATATGGACTGAGCCTAAAGCCCCACAGACACATGTGACAACCGAGGTCAAAACAGACTTTAGTTTAACTAATACAGAAAACCCAAATTCTTTGGCAAACGGGGCAGCTTGGAATATTAAAAAATCTTTGACAAAAACACAAACCAACGCTGTTAATAGAAAAGGAAAGGAGCTTCAAGAGGTCATAATAACAGAAGCCGACCCACCCAGACGACATCGCTCCTCTTCATTTCAGAATCGCACAACAGTTAGACACTTCTGCCATTTCTCCAACTGTTTCGAAAATTGCTGGTTTAACTCCACCGTACAAGCTGTGTCTAATATGGATACAGTAACAAACACAGTTAGACCGCTAGACGTTAAAGCTATGGCAGAAATATCACCAACACCAGCTTGCGCAAAAATGTTTTTGACTGCTGTCCACAACCCAGGAGCCTGGTTTTCTCCATCTAAAATGGCACTAGTTTTAAAAGAGTTAGGAAAAAACATAAGACATTTAGAATTCCAAAAGCAGAATGACATCGCTGAATTTGTGAAGCCTCTTTTGAACTGGCTGGTGGACTGTGGAGTTCAATCAGAGGTTGTTATAAAATCCAGTTTTAAGTGTCCCTCATGCATGAACACCTTTGATTGGAATAACAACGTGGGTAACGTGTTTTACCTTCCACAAGTTCCTGGAAAAAGCAAATGTCTCGTCTCGCTTGTCAACACCTACATCAATGAAATCTGTCAAAAGCAAACATGCTGCTTCTGTTTTAAAGATATGGAATGTAAGACAAGTTTAGGTGATTCTGACATCCTTACCTTGTATGTACCAAGACATGAAACAGATGCAATAAGAGAGCCTTTGACTCTGAATAAACAGATATATGTTCCTGTCAATGACAGACAACAGAAATACAAGCTGTCGTCAGTCATTTGCCATGAAATACTTGACCAGGGCTGTAATCATTTTTACACCTATATTTTCAAAGATGGTAAAACCTTTCTAGCCAATGATGAGAAAATAACGGAGGCCAAAATATACAGTAAAGAGGACATGGTATTTAACGGTATCATTTTCTTTTACGAAAAATGCAGAGACGAATGATGCTAGTAGGACTGGCATGAGAAAAGTAGGACTGGCATGAGGGGTTACAGATAGGGTTATGATTAGTTTTAGAAGTAAGATTGGGGTTAAGAATGGGGTTATCATTATTGGGGTTTAGAAGTAGGATCTGGGTAGGTTTAGGGATAGGGTTATGTTTTAGAAGTAGGATTA
>NC_050520.1:24879042-24893874 GCF_002922805.2 Oryzias melastigma
CCGCCCCCAAACGGACACAATATAAACACAAAAATATAAACAGCATAGACCCTCTGTCGCAAAGTGTTTTGGACAATGAATTACATTGCTAAAAAAAGAAAAATAAAAAAAAAATAACATAAATGAAAAATAAAGAGGGTTGGGGTGAAGGTTAGGGTTAGGTATTAGGACTAGGTTAGGGTCTGGTACTAGTATATTAGGCTAAAGAATTCTCCTTTCTGTGAAAGTTATATGGTGCATGGTCCACCCAAAAGAAGATATTGTGACTTCTTCTCCTTGGGTTTTGTTGGAATATATGTTTCTGTCCCCTCCATGAATGGACCAGTATCGATCCCATTATTATCGTGTTTGTTATTTTATTTTAGATTTAGATTAGTTTTTTAGAATTAGGGTTCCCCTCCGTGAACCGCCACCTTATCGTGGTGGAGGGGTTTGAGTGCTCGAGTGATATCGGCAGCTACACTGTCTGGGACTTCTGCCAACTGGTAGGGACTCCATGGCAGACGGGTCCTGGGTGACGAGCCAGACTAAGAGCGGTTCAAAATCCCTTTATGAGAATAAAGGGATTCCAATAAAAGATTGCACTGACAATTAAACAGACAGGCACATTTTTGGACAGGCGCAGAGCGAATAATTTGAAGCACGTCAATTTAAAAAAAAAAAAATCATATATTCACTGTAACTAACGGGTTGTGTATGGATCCATACACAGAGTTTTAATCTATTTTAGGATAAAACAGGAAAGGTCAGAAAAACTTGGCTGGCAAGGGTGGCAGTCGTTGGCTTTGGACTTGGACAAGGACTAAGAAAAGATAAGGGTTGAGGAGGAAAAAAGAGTCAGAGATCCAGCGAAGGTCAGAGGCATGGCAAGTCAACCCACCAAAGAACGAACCAAGCAACCAATTAACTAAAGAACGAACAAACCAACCAACCAAAGAACGAACTAACCAACCAGCCAAAGAACGAACCAACCAACCAGCCAAAGACAAAGCAACCAACGTACCACCAAAGAACCAACTGACCGACCGACCAAAGAACCGACCGGCCGACCAAAGAAATGACCAACCATCCATCCATGACAAGGTCACTTAGCAATTTAAGCAAAGATATCCAGACTTTTTTTCCTTTAACTTCTCCTGTTCAACAGCTCAGCAAACTGATACAGGCTGAGAGCTTCTTGTCATAGGCAGATTTTATTGTCACAACAGGAGTTTATTGAACATAAACCTCTGTTGTGTTTCATGCTAAACATTATTTATATTACGTTTTTTTTGCTTTGTTTTGTTTTTTCTGTTGGACCGTATGGAAAAGAAGAGGCGGGTGGGTGGGGGGATGGGGGTGTTAGAGATGAAGAGAAAGATGAAGATGACAACGGAGGGAAGCCACATCATAAAACATCCAGGTTTAAATGGCAAACTAGAATAGGCGGGGCCTGTCTACACACCCTGTAGTTACACACATATGTATGTCATAATGTACACAATATAACTGTACCTGCAGCTCACACACTTCATCATATAAACCGACAAAAAATAAAGCCTTTCATTCTGTCACACATGCTATCAGTGCAAAGGTGAGCTGACACCTGTGCTCAGGTGAGTGTTTATGTTCCGCTGAGGTGGATGATGATGATGATGATGGAACCACCCAGCAGCGCCGAGCATCCCCCTGCCCCACAGGTGTGCAGTGCATGCATGTAACTGTCAGGTAAATTACTATCGTAGTGCTCACAAATGTCTGAGCCCCAACTTGAACATCCTCTGTGCAGTATAATAAATTCTATGGAGAGTTTTGAATTGGATTAGTTGTAAGTTTGGCTTTTAGTCAGTTTAAAGGTGTTTAGACACATTTCTATCCAGAAGCTTTGCCCAGACTTAACTCTCCCCAGCCACTTCCTCCTGCTCCTCTGGAAGGAGCCTATGATGTCATCAGGCCAACTGAGAGACGTAGGCCCAATCCAAATTCTTCCCTTCAACCTAAGTGGGGGAGTTCAAGTACAAATTTGTCTGGGAAATGTATTTTTTAAATCCAACCCTCCAGAGGGAAATAAAGTCCATCCCCGTGAGGCTAAACTGCATCGTGCTGAGAAGCTTTTTTCTTCACGTGGGTGCGCTCTGAACCAGATGTTTACATTTAAATGTAAGTAATTACATTTTTAAAGTAAAGAAAACCATTGTTTTTATGTATATTCAAGCGCTGAAAGCTAGCGGACCGGGGATTATTGACGACGTCATGGACCAAAGTGAAGTCCAAAAAATGAGACACAATTTTTTCCGAACTTTCCATTTGGAGGGCTAAATGAAGAGAAAGGGAGAAGAGTTAGAGAGAAGGGAAGAATTCAGATTGGGCCGTAGTCTCTCCAACATGTCATGGGTCTTCCCAGGGCTTCCGCCCAGTGGGACATGCCAGGCACACCTCCCGAGGGAGGCACTCAGACCAGATTATTGAGCCACCCCAACTGGCTTCTATTCTCCACTATAGCGCTATACTGGTGCTTTGTAATGTCGTCATCGCTTTCTGACAATCAGTGGATGGCAACAGAGACTCTGCCCCAACCGTCCCGTTCTATTTTTTCTATGGACCTACAACAGATGATGGCCCTCAAGAGGTCTGGGTCAGAACTGTTTAATGGGTCATTTAACAATAGAAACCCTCAAAATACCAGATCGAACCAGACCATACCGTACCCAACTGCTCAGTGGAAACAAGGCTAAAGGGAAAGCTCAGCCATCCTATGGAGAAAGCTCATTACAGCCACTTGTAGTTGGGACCTCATTTATTCAGTCATGACCCAGAGCTCATGACCATAGGTGAGTACTGGAATGAAGATCGACCAGTAAATTGATTTTTTTTTCTGGTTTAGCACCCGCTTCACCACAACAGACCACTTCAGTGACCACATAATGGTAGAAGCAACTCCAAACTGCCTGTTGTTGTTAGCACTGAGATGTTTTTAATAGGGAAAGGCCTTTGCTTAACTTTATCAGTCATTCATTCTATTAAACTTCATTAATCTCCCTCATTTCTGGTCTTGGGCGACAATCATTTACAAACTCTGTTTTATGGATTTTAGCCCAGAGGCAAAATAAATACTCACGGATATCTAGAAGCTGTTCATTTGACAGCAATGCCCTTTCTGTAGCAGAAGAAGGTGCAATTCTTTGCAGATTAATCTTAATAGATAATAACTATTTAATTTGAATAAATATAAATATTTGTTCAAAGTGTGTTTACTTATTTCAACTAAAATCATTATAATTTCATTTTCTAAAACACAAATTATCCAGTGGCCAGAAGGGTTCGTTTTTAGTAGAAATCACTTTTCCATGAAAATTATTTAGAGGAATGGCGACACCTGCTGACCTATTTAAACCATGACAAAAAAATGTTTTTTTTTTCCTCTTCGTTGATTTGACCAAAATTTCTCATCCGCTTTATTGCTATGAGTTTCTTAAATTAGATAGCATTGCGCTTTTTCATTTTTTAAGAACAAAAACATTGGTTTCCTTCGTAAACCTTGTGCTAAATTGCATTAAAAGTGAGGTCTTTGAAGTAGATCCACAGGCCTCCTCCATTTTGGGCCAAGGCGCTGCTCGAGCTTCTCTGTCCGCTTTGCAAAAGCCGTTAGAAACGGATTCCAGCTTCTTTGCAGAACTTTGAATCCTTGCTATGAATCCATTATTCATCTCGTTGATGTCTCATGTAGAATTGGAGGATCACTTAACGACTCCTGCTCATTTTCTGTTTCTTTAATCCCTTGTATCTTGTGGTTCCAGTGTCGTTTGTATCTTTCAAGCTCTGTAACCCTGTCTTTCAATTCCTTGTTATCTTTGAGTAGTTGTGTCATTTCTTTTTCAACAGCTTTCAGTTGTGTCTTGCAGTCTTGATGTCAGCAGTGTTTATCTCAGCAAGTTTTGTAACATTAGCGACCATCACTGAGGTTTCCCTTTGCTGCACTCCGAAAATGTGTCTATTTCTTCAGTTAGCTTTTCAATCGCCTGAACAAGTGCACTTGCCATTTGTTCCGGTTAAATTTTCATCTTGCTGAGAGGAACCGAAGATTTTGGTGAAGATGTGGTCTAGTCAAATGTTTCTCTTTGCTAAAATGGGAATTCTAAGAGATTGAAGTTGGTTCTATCATGCTATTTCGGCGGCAAAGACCACAAGGTTAAAAAAACCAACGTGTCCGCATCACCATTTCAAAGGAAGTCCTACTTGCTTTCTATTTGAAAGAAATATTTGTTACAATAGATTTTATATTTCTTCTTGAGAAAATAGTTGCAGTAAAACAAGTTACAGAAGTTTAATTATATCAAAACTAGGAAAGAATACGAGGGGACGAATAAAAATGTTTTCACTTGAAATTGTTGGGTCCTTAAAGGATCAGTTCTTTGACTCTGTTTAAAATATATCCAAGTTTCATTAATGCCGTCTAAAATTGATTTAAATAAAAAGTTTTAGTGAGTGGCAAAACATTTTTATTTTCAGGAAACTATGTTGTTGAATCCGGTTGGTCAACATTTTACTTCAGCTTTTGATGGTCATTTTATCTTTCTAGTTCCAAATAAATTAACAAACTAATAAATCTTTTCATAAAAACAGAAGCCAAAAAGACAAAAAGAAGCATCTGTGTTACAGGAATATAAATCGACTTGTTTTTAGATTAAATGTGATTTGCTTTTATTTTTCCTTTTGTTCTTATGTTTTGAATAGATCAAAAATTGTGAAAGGTTTTTATTTAAACTTCTGATTTGTTTATGAGTTTGTCACAACTGACAATTTATTTAACTTGGTAATAAATTAATGTTCCATTCTAAATTTTAATCTAATAATTTGTTTGTGTTGTTTTAAAATAAAAGGAAGGAAATAAAACAAAAATGAATTAGAATGGTGCCAAATTATATCCCTAAAATAAAGACCTGGTATCAGATAAAGCAAATATTGCTGTATTCTAGTTATCACTAACAAACATTATATGTTAGATTTGGGTTTAGGGTTAGATTTTTGCACAGCAGACTCACCACCAGCTGAAGCAGCAGCTCATCAAGAACACGGATGGCTTCCACACTTCCAGCCTGGGTCTTCTTTGTGAGGTACTTGGCCTGAAACAGGGTAAACAATGATATTTGATTGTTAAAATTAACTTTAAAAAGTCCTACATTTCTAAAAAATAAAATAAAATTTAAAAAAAATAAGGGCTCCGGTGAGGAGCAAAGTCAAGATAACCATCAGATTACCTTTGTTGATGCATCCTTATCCTGGGTGTTTTGGCTCAGGAGGTTTCCAGCCAACAGAACCCTGGAAATTGTTGCTGCCCCACTTTGCACTCCCGTGTCTCCAAGCTGACCGGTGACCATGTCAATCAGCAACTGCAGTCCCAGCATGCTGTCAGCATTGTGACCGCCTAACCCGAGTCCTGAAGCCAGAAGCACAAACCTGTGGGAAGACAAAGCATGTATGAGCAGTGGCCTCCAAACGCAGCTGTTTGCTTGTGAACACCTGAGCTCACCTGTCAGAGCTGAGCGCGGGTCTTGGTGTCTGTAAAGGGAGATCAGCCGTGCAAAAGTCCTCAACCGTGAACTTGCCATCGCTCTTCTCGGCTCCATATATTGCAACGACACTACCTACAAGGAGCAGCACTTGTTTTAATGTCAGCATTTTTTTTATATTAGATATGCATCAATAACACTGACCTGTGACACACTTGTCTTTCTCAATTTTGCCCTCCAATTTGATCCTCTGGAGCTCATCCTCTAAAATCAACTCATCCGCTTCATTGATGAATTTGGCTCGTGCGGGCTGGGGCAGGAGATTGTGCTGAAAAACAGACGTTCAGGATCTTTAAAATAAAAGAAATACAACAAATATACATTTGTTTATTCAAAGACACCCAACATGGCTCCTAACCTCTTCACTGATTTCTTTCAGGATGGATGGCTGCAGCTCCATTCGCTTGAACAAGGTCCCCACAATGCAACACTGCTCCCCCATCTCTAGGTCACACAATTTCTTGATAGAAACATTAGATCCTGATGGAGAATGAGGAGATAAGTATTAGATACCTAGTGATGGTTAAACTGGGATGATGAGTGACATGATGAACTCACCCCATTTCTGCTGAGCTCTCTCTGCTAACAGGGGCCTCATCTGCATGAGTCTTGCTGCATAAATGTGAGCATACTGGCGACTAAAGCTCCTCTGACCAACACTGTAGCGATCAGAGAGCAACTCATAGGTTAGAGATATCCTTTCGAAGGTAGGAGCCTCCTCCTCAGAGGTAGGGCAGCAGAGAAGAGATGAACCATTCTTCTGGGCGCTCACGTCAGAAAACATGACTTTCCTTGGGGGAAAAAACAGTTGAATCTTTAAAATATAGTATGTATGGGCCCCCTCCCCTTTAGAACAATCGCATACAATATTAATGATTAATTTACTTACTAATAACAGCTACAATAGAACGGCAATACCTTAAGCAGGAGGTCTTTTTAAGATGTTTTTACCAGAGTGCAGTTCCCGCGGAATAGCCCACTGAAGTTTTCTCGAGAAGTCTCGCGAGAAGTTTTTTTTTTTAAACTTTATTAACAAAAATGCGATTTGTTACACATACAGACAAAATTGAACAAGTTGGCCAAAAGAAGACAGCAACATACAACTAATGACTTTGTTATTTAATTATTGTCCTGGTGTAGAAAAGCAAAAACATGTCTATATATATATATGTATACACACACACACACACACACACACACACACACACACACACACATATATATATATATATATATATATATATATATATATATATATATATATATATATATATATATATATATGTGTGTGTGTGTGTTCTTTGTAATTTCAACTGTTTTTTAATGTGCATATACTGCAAGTTATCAATGTGTACATCGTTGTAGATGTGCCTTTTGCTCTTTTTTTCAGGTATGCATGTAACAGGGGCAGAAAAATATTTTTGTCTTCATTCTGCTCCCTTTCATTTACCCTACATAAAATATGTATTTGTTTTAATGCATATGTTTTCCTGCAGAAATGAAATTAATTTAAAAAAGCAACAAATTAAAGAAATTAAAAAAAAGAATTAAAGAGCATATTTATACCATTCACAGACATAAAAGGATTTGCAACACTAATATTCGAATTGTGTTTGTCAAATATTTTTAAGTCTTTAAAGCTTTCAAATTGTCTAAGTTTTTGATATATTCAGCATACTTTTAAATTTCACAGAAAAAAATGGGCAGAAATTAATTTGTCGTTATTAAACAGTACATACATTTATGAGTGTAATATTAATGAAATAAATAAAAAAATTTGAACTAAGTAATTAGATTCTAGTCATTTTATGGTGGTGCAGTGGTTAGCGCCTCATAGCAAGAGGGCCCTTGGTTCAAGTCCCGGCTGGGGGACCTTAAACTAAAACACTAACGGGGCACATTTTTGTGTGGAGTTTACATGTTCTCCCTGTGCATGCGTGAGTTTTCTCTGGGGACTCTGGCTTTCTCCCACCGACTATGCTCCATACATAGACTGTAAAAAGCCATGCGACACAGAAAGGGACAAAGTGGTTAAGAAGATGAATGGAATTAGAATCAAGTGTTCTTTTAAAACACTACACCAGAATGCTCAACTATTTGTACAAGTAAAAAATAAATATGTAAAGATTACAATATGATTATTACATAAGAAGCAGCCGGTGTAAATCTCTTTTCTACATTTTTGGGAAATGTGACTTCCCCATGATCCTTCCAGCATATCGTTTATCTACATAGACTGTAAAAATTCTTATTCTTATACAGTCTATGTTTATCTAATAAATGTTGCTTAACATATAAAAAAAGCTAAATTAATATGAAAACATCTCAAAATCGAACAAAATCGTCCTATAAAGATGACGTTAAGAATTTTAATCAATTGTCGCGTAGATGTGACGTCACTCAACCGTCAGAACAGCGCACGGCACCGCCATTTTTGCTACTCTTTGTACGACATCGTTAGCTCCTTGTGCTGCTTTTCAAAGCACACTTTCCCGGATCTGTTTTGACTTCTGTGTCAAATAATGCAAGGAAACAGAGGCCCCCAGCATAACCACGGCCACAACCGCCAGGGGGAATATTTAAAAACCGACGGACCAAACAGCAATGGCCAGCAGCCGGAGACAAGCGACCAGACCAACCCCAATGCGGCCTTAACCCTGGACCTGCAGAGCTTCAGAAAACCCGGAGAAAAGACCTTCACGCAGCGGAGCAGGCTGTTTGTGGGGAACTTACCCACTGGCATCACAGAAGATGACCTGGAGAAGCTGTTTGCAAAGTATGGTAAAGCCAGTGAGATTTTTATCAACAAAGAAAGAGGCTTCGGCTTCATCCGCCTGGAAACCAGAATCATAGCCGAGATTGCCAGAGCCGAGCTGGATGATTATGTGTTCAAGGGCAGACCCATCCGAGTCAAGTTTGCCACGCACGGTGCCGCCTTGAGCGTGAAGAATCTGCCAGAGTTCGTATCCAACGACCTCCTGGAAGAAGCTTTCGCTATTTTCGGTCAGGTGGAGAGAGCGGTGGTGATTGTGGATGACAGGGGGAGGCCCACGGGGAAAGGCATCGTCGAGTTCACCTCAAAGCCCGCAGCGAGGAAGGCTCTGGATAAATGCAACGATGGTGCCTTTCTACTCACAGCCTTCCCCCGACCCATCACAGTGGAGCCCATGGAGCAGTTCGACGAGGATGAAGGCCTGACCGAAAAGCTGATCAACAAGAACCAGCAGTATCACAAAGAACGGGAGCAGCCACCGCGTTTTGCTCAGCCAGGCTCCTTTGAGTATGAGTATGCAATGCGTTGGAAAGCCCTGATGGAGATGGAAAAGCAGCAGTATGAGATGGTGGACCGTAACATGAAAGAAGCTCAAGAAAAGCTGGAGGCTGAGATGGAGGCAGCCAGACATGAGCATCAAGTGATGCTGATGAGACAAGACCTGCTGAGGAGACAGGAGGAGCTGCGCAGGATGGAGGAGCTCCACAACCAAGAGGTGCAGAAGAGGAAGCAGGCCGAGCTCCGGCAGGAGGAGGAGCGCAGGCGGAGGGAGGAAGAGATGAGGATGCGCAACGAGGAGATGATGAAGAGGCAACAGGAGGGCTTCAGATCCAACTTTTCTGAAAACAGAGAACAAGATATGATGATGCACATGGGCGGTCACGGAATGGGCATGAACAGAAATTCACTGGGGGGGAATTCTGGACCTGCCAATTCTGCTGCCTTGGCTGCAGAGAGCACCCCGATGATGGCAGGTCCAGGAAACAACATGGCTGTAGGAGGACAGAGCGGTTTCCCCAGAGGTCTTCCAGGACCTGGAGACTATAACAAGCAGCGGAGATTTTGAACAGCTACTTTTTTCCCCCCGTCTTATTATGCTCACTGTAATTTTACATCTTGGGTAGGAAGTATTACTTTTGGACTTTGAAATGTGCATGTTTTTGTTTTGTTTTTTTCTACTGTTTTATGCGTATGTTTCATTTATTTTAGTACTAATGTCATAACTCCAAATGAGCCATGCATTTTCAATTGTTTCTTACATTCACTTGATAGGGATAGAAATGTTTCTTTGTCCTGAATATGTCGACTTTTCTGGAATAAATTCATGATTCCTTAAAAAAACTGTCTCCTCATTATAAACTCAAGATTTATTAATGTATTTTACATTTTATTAATCCTGGCAAAAGCAAATTCAAAACGATATTCTTATTCTTCATTTGTGGCCCGATGAAGATGAAGCAAATACTTGCATTCAGGCTGTTGATTTATTCACAATTCAAACTACATTACCATCACGAAAAAGTAAAATATTCTAAAGCAGTACGAGATCAATTAATAGTTGATCAATGATCATTAATAGTTTTGATGAACCAAGAAAGACAAAAAGTGGTTTAATGCATATAATATTGTTAGTAAACAAGCTGGTAGATCCATCCATCCATTTTCCTGACCGCTGTGTCCCTTTTGGGGTCGCGGGGGGTGCCGGAGCCTATCCCGGCCACTGATGGGCGAAGGCGGGGTACACCCTGGACAGGTCGCCAGTCTGTCGCAGGACCTCAATCACACACACATTCACTCTCACATTCACACCTAGGGGCAATTTAGAGTCACCAATTCACCTATGAGGCATGTTTTTGGACGGTGGGAGGAAGCCGGAGTCCCCGGTGAAAACCCACGCATGCACGGGGAGAACATGCAAACTCCACACAGAAAGGTCCCAGCCGGGATTCGAACCGGGGCCTTTTCGCTGTGAGGCAAGAGCGCTAACCACTGCGCCACCGTGCAGCCCAAGCTGGTAGATGTGAAGTTTAAAGCTATAAAAACTAATGCCATCCATTGACCTGGTTATATAGCAGCTTCTAAAAATTCAAAGTCAGTGGGCCACAAATTTGTCATTGGCATAAAAAAGTCAATAAAACAAATGACAGAAGAAATGCAAAAGTCTGATTTAAAAAAAAAATCTATGAAGTGTTTCTGCAAGATTTGGAGATTTGAACAAATGAGTGGTCAAAATTATCAATAGGAAATTGACTAAAGAGAATTTTGATTTTCAAAATCAAAACTCTGAAATCAGATCATTCTTTTCTCTCTAAAATATGATACTAGTGTGCATCTATGTGCTTGCTGGACATGTTTTATCTGATAACATGGACTTCTTTGAGGAAGTTTATCATTTGTTCTTATCAGAGTCCAAGAACTAAAAAAAAAAAAAGTTTGTTTCTTCAACCGTCCTGCAAGTACATTGAGGATCATAAATAGAGGTTGATAAGAATTTGATAATAAAGACCTGCAGGTGTTCTCTGGATGTGAGAGCTGTGAGGTCTGCACACTGTGCCCTGCAGGATACACGGTAAGGTTTCTCCACAGTCCCTCAGTGCTGCATTCTTTTTCTGTGAATTTTAAAACACTTTCTCCAGAAAATCTTGCAGGCTAAGCAACAGTGAAGGCGTTATGAATTGTGTTTTTTTAACTGTATTTTTCTTTTAAGTCGGTTGAAAAACAAATACAGCATGCATTAAAATTATTTTGAATTTGCCATTTTAAATATTATACTCTAAACCTTCTGCTTTAACATTATAATTTCCTGTGAGTGCATTTAGACTTTTTTTATGGAAGAGGAAACTTAAATAGACAATAAAGTGAAGATTTATTAGAATGTTCTCAACAAAATAAAGTAGAAAAATGAGAGCATAAATCTGTTTAAGTAATATTTCTCTTATAGTCAGTCACAAAGGCAATGGTGTAGTGGTTTATTAGCCCTCAAATTTCCTATTTTTCACTTGTGCAATAGTTTAATTCAAGGACAAATCTGCAGTAAGTCTGCCAAGACCAGGATCCAACTGCCAAATCTGAATATAGGCAAGATATCATTATCTCCATAAGAAAAAAACAGTCTAAACAAAAGAAAAGTTCAATCAGGGCAAAAAGGAAACCAGAAAATTCATTAAACACGTTTTAAATGTTTCATTAGCTTTTCTACTTTTCTTCCTGTTTGCTTTTTTCCTGTCTGTCTTTTATTTAGTTATTTCTTCCTTCTTCGTTCACTAAAACTGTTTTAAAAAGTGGATGATTGTGTCATTATGTAACCAAAAGGGGGAAAAAAATCACAAGAGAATCAGTTTGGCCTCAAATTTTTTCATTTCACTGAAAGACAGTGAATTAATTCAATTTGTTACAAGTCCCCTAAAAAACACAATTTAATCACAAATACTAAATAAAATAATTAAAAAAACTGTTGAAGGTTACATACATAAGCCGAATTAATGATAAATAAACAAAGGAAACTTTTTTTGTCTATGTTTTAAATTAAAAACAGATCAAGGTTTCTGCGCACATTAATATTAAATCTGAATAACTTGAATATTATTTCTCCCCCCAAACAATTGAGTGTGGGCAGATTTTTGTTAAAACATTTTATGGAAGGGCAGAACCTTTATGGAAGTTGAGATAAAAGTCACAATCAAGGAGTGGAAAATTATAATTGATTTGTCAAGGAAATAAACAAACAAAACAAAAAGGAATGCATAGCTTAAAAAAACAAAACAAATCAGTATACTTAAGTATTGTTGCAGTTATTATTTCAGTATTTCAGAAATACTGGGATGCAGAGAAGGTTTGCAGAGGATCAGCAACAGTTCCAGTCTTATTTTTTTTACGTGACATTTTCCCCAAATTCTGCCTCTAATTCAAATGTCACCTGTCAGCGTTCTGCAAACTTTGATGTGTTGGCAAGATTTATGGATTTATGAAAGAACGTCTCCATATCAGCTCCATTCTTGTCTTTTTTTCACATCTGTATTTATCTGTCTATCAGATTTCCGTGCTACAGCCTGACTGAACTTGGGATCCTAAGATGCTTCGATTGTCAGTTTTTATGTCGCTAAGACCTTGACTTCAGATAACAACATTCAGCCTTGGATCAAAGTTAATTTTGAACACAGGGAAACAATCCTGGAAACTGCTGTTTGGGTAAGATGAGCTCAGGAACATTCCCTTTTGGGCATAAAGTCATATCAGAGTACATTTGTCACACTACAGTGTGTTCTGACTGTCATATAGGATCAATGCACGAAACTCCTCTAGGAGTTGGCAATACTTTATTA
Source organism: Oryzias melastigma (assembly GCF_002922805.2). NCBI lineage: Eukaryota > Metazoa > Chordata > Actinopteri > Beloniformes > Adrianichthyidae > Oryzias > Oryzias melastigma. The sequence continues at coordinate 24,891,687 of NC_050520.1, forward strand.
CTTGTTGGTCTCGATGAATCAAGAGGAGTGGTTGAAACATTTGGATTCCCCCAGAGTGTTTTAACCGAATCACCCCAGCAACCGTACAGTGTCATAATTGCTCCCGTTAATAATCTAACCAACAAATTGATCCATCACAGCTGCAATTGGCTGACAGCCGCATCACCCCAGATAAGGCAGCTGTGACGTACCTGTCGAGGTGTTTTTTCCTCCCAGCCGTCGCATTCTAACACAGACGGAGGATAGGAGCAAGAGGGTTGTTTGTCATCGCAATTAGAGCACTTCCAACTCCTTATGGCTAGTTAAGCCAAATGTGTCTTGCAGTGATTCATATAAACTCCACTAACCTATAGGACTCTTGTGACACTCAGGAATCATGAAGCACCTTACAGCTGCAATCACTGTCCTGGCTTTAGTGGTGAGTACAGCCGACTTTCTGCCAGTGAAGTGGCTTCTGATCAGTTTTTAGTTTGAAATGTGATTATCGTGATTTATTTGGTTTACTTGTGGGTTCCATTACCAATCTTTAGTCTTATCTTGGTAATAAACAACTGATTTATAACAACGTTTAGTTCTTCTAAAACTCTTCAAGTGCAAAAAAAGACATTTGCTGCTCTATCTGTCAATGGAAAAATGCAGAATATATGAATCATCAACGTCAATTTAGATGATTTACAAGCTTATACAGAGGTGAATGATTAGTCTAATTAAAAAAATGTTAATTACTATGTTATTTTTTTAAATCCAACATTCTATTTATAGAGTTAAATGAATTATATTTGAAAGTGGAGACATGTTTACATATCAGCTCCAGGTAAGATGCTATCTGTCCCAACCAGGAAATTCATGTTAATAAAGGATTTTAGTTTATTTTTCTTGGTTAAACAAAGATAAATAAAAATGTAGAATCAACTTAATGGGTTGGTATTTAACACATAAAAACTAATTAAAGGAAATAGGGCTTAACAAAAAATGTGTTGCAAAAAAACAACACAAAACAAACAAAAAAAACACTGAAGAAATTAACTTTTAACATCTTTTTCTATTCAATCCAAAGCGATCATCTCATGAAAAATGAGAACTCAAAAACAAGATGTTGAAGCTTTATCTCATCTTTGTGTCCAAAGTCAAAGTTGGAAAAGTGTTTGCACTGGCAGTATTCTGAAATGACTGCTCACCAAAGCATTTCTCAGAGCTTCAACTTCTCACTGTTACATGAAGAGATGCAAAGTCCAGGAAATGCAACTTTGGTAGAAAGGAGCGATAAATAAAAAGGAGAGAAGATAGCTGGGGAAGTTATTAGATTTAGAAGTAAATAAATGTCTTTTCTAAAATAAGTGTAAAATATCTAAGTGCTTCCCAAAATGTTATAGTGAGAAGGTGTTATACAGTATAATTAGTATTTTTTGTTCTCTTTTTGTAATTTTAAACAATGATATTTAACATTTACTATTTGGTGTTTTAGCTGCTTTTCCTTATTTAATGTAAAAAAATTAGGTACTAAACTCTATAATTGGCTGAAAATTTGATTATTTTGAAAAAGTCTTATTGTCTGCTCAAAGGAATAAGATTTATCATTCTTAAAAAATAATTAAAATTTGAACAAAATAATGTACAATTTGGTTTAAAAGTCAAAAGAAAAATATGAAGTGTTGCAAATAGTCAAATTGGAATTATAAATACACGACTGAACAGATAATTTTGCTCACAAAACCATTTTAGAAAATCTTTAAAAAATGGTACAATGGCAAATAAAAAGTACAAACAACAAAAATAATCAGAATAAAATGCATTATTATGAGTACAGTGGCTGATAGTGTTTTAAATTAGCTCTCCACACCCCCTTGGGAGCAGAATTAAACGTTTTGCTTGCATGTTGTCAAGCGGAGCTTTCATACGTACTTGTTCATAGACGAGTTGAGAAATAATTTTAGTACAGGAATTCCTTTATGACTGAACAGCTAAAAAAATAAAAACAAAACAAAAAACTAAACAACTGATCAGAATTTATTGACAAATACAATTCCTGGTGGAATTCACGCTGAGGTAAACTGTTAAAAATATATAGTAATAAAAAACACATTTTTTATGGTTTGTTTTATGAATATTTCAATAGTTTAGATTCATAGTTTAATTACACTAGACACATTTTATGAATTTAACTCATAACACACTGTGTTATAATGGA
>NC_050520.1:24893943-24965646 GCF_002922805.2 Oryzias melastigma
AATATTATTCTTAGTTTATGTCCATTAATTTGAAACTTTTGTTGTCTTTTTGTGCATTAAAAAAATTGCATTAAAGATTGTTTAGAAATGTTGCTTCTTTCACTGAAGTCATATATGAAAAAGTTGGAATTATGTCAAGAAACAGTATAATTTCCAGAGATTAGATCAAATTGATCCATCCATCCATCTTCTTGACCGCTACTTCCCTTTCGGGGTTGCGGGGTGCCGGAGCCTAACCCGGCTGCTGATGGGCGAAGGCGGGGTACACCATGGACAGGTCGCCAGTCTGTCACAGGGCCTCAATCACACACACATCCACTCACACATTCACACCTAGGGGCAATATAGAGTCACCAATTAACCTATGAAGCATGTTTTTGGACGGTGGGAGGAAGCCGGAGTCCCCGGTGAAAACCCACGCATGCACGGGGAGAACATGCAAACTCCACACAGAAAGGTCCCAGCCGGGATTCGAACCGGGGCCTTCTCGCTGTGAGGCGAGAGCGCTAACCACTTGCGCCACCGTGCAGCCCTCAAATTGATCCTTGTTTAGAAAATGTAATATAAAGTCAAACATAAGAATAAACAGTGAATAATGAAGTAACTATGTAGGGGATTATATAAGTTTACGTCTTACCACTTCTTTTCAAGCAATCAATCATACTCTCCTTGACTATAATGGAAAAATTCCTACATTTAGTAAAGAAAAAATACTATATTAATTACTTTATTTAACAAATACACACTTATGTGACTTAAGTGGGTCTTTGTTTTTATTTGTTTGTTTTTTTAATCAATGCATCTCATTATTTCTGTTATAAGTTTGAAAAATCTGTGTAATTTTTTTGTCTTGTATTGTCCACAATGCATGCTTGAAATAAACCAAACCAAACTAAATCAATCAATCAATGAATCTAAAAACACTATTGTGAGTATTGTATTGCCTTTTTAAGCCAAACCCTACATTTCTTTTTGTTTTTTAATGTATTAGCTTATAAGTTTATAGCAGATAATTCCACCGTTGTGCATTTTAAATGACTAGTTCTGTGAAGAGTTTTTCACAACCCAAGTAATTGATATAAAATTTAATTTGAAATTTTATTTTAAAAGTTCACAGATCAACCATTTATGTTGGCTCCTTGTTCTACACAGATGCTGTCAGAGGCCCAACATCAGGCAGGATTCTGTGCTTTCTACGATGAGTGTGGTCGCAACCCATCCTTAGATGAAACCCTCATTCCTCCTATCGTCCCATGTCTCAACTACAGCCCGGCCCGACACCTCACAGGAGAACACTACCGAAGGTTCAAGGAGGTTTGTCGTTTATTATTGTCTCATAAAAATAAAAAGAGAAGTGAAATTGAATATAAAACTAACACTATGCAAAGTTGGTTCAGTTCATGGTAAAAGCTGCTCTTGCTGCAGGTGTGTCCCATGTTGGATCAAGGAGAGGGAAACACGTACGGCTGCTGCTCCATTGGACAGCTCGCATCTTTGGAGACGAGCCTTTCCCTGTCCAAAGGTGTGCTGAACCGCTGTCCTTCCTGTGCGGAGAACTTTGCCCACATGCACTGCATGGCCACCTGCAGCCCTAACCAGACGCTGGCAGTCAAAGTCACTAAAGTCATGAATGTCACCTACCTGGGCAAGCCAAGGGACGTGGTTGTGGCCTACAACGCATACATCAACAATGAATTCGCAGACACAGCCTTCCAGTCTTGCAAAAATGTCCGTCTACCAGCTACAGGAGGCTTTGCCATCTCCACCATGTGTGGTCGTTATGGGGCTACCCTGTGCACGCCTCAGCGCTGGTACGACTTTCAGGGGGACTCCAGTAATGGTTTGGCCCCTTTGGACATCGACTTCTTTCTGATAAAGGGTCATGACACCACGGGGCTGCCTGAAGGTGTGATTCCTTACAACGGGCGCGCTTTAGGGTGCAACGAGTACACCCCGTCAGGATCAGAGCCCTGCTCCTGCCAGGACTGCGAAATGTCCTGTCCCAGTGTGTCTCCTCCTGCAACCCCTCCACCACCCTTCAGATTGCTCGGGATGGATGGATTCCTTGTGATTTCTATCATTTTATCTTGTGTTCTGATCTGTGCCTTCTTGCTGTATGTCATTGTTTCTTTCTGGATGAGCTCTAAAAAAAGAAAAGACCAGAGCGGCGAGAAAAGAAAGAATAAATCCAAAGTCAAAGAAGAAAAAGACATCCTTAAGAGAACAATTCATCCTTCAGAGGTGACATGTGCTGATAAGACTAGCTTGGTGGCTCAAGATTTCCTGAGTTCAGTATTTCAACGTTGGGGAACCTTGATGGCGTCCTATCCCCTCACGGTAAAAATAAAAACTCAAGCTATAAATCACGGTACACAAAGGATCTATTCTTCTCACTTGTGAATATTTTGTCTTTATTGAAGGTGCTCCTCTTGTCAGCAATAGTTGTTGCTGTCTTCTCTGTTGGCCTCAAGTCCATTGAGCTCACAACAGATCCAGTGGAGCTATGGTCTGCGCCAAATAGCCAGGCCCGCCAGGAGAAGGAGTTTCATGACAAGAACTTTGGCCCGTTCTTTAGGACAAACCAGCTGATCTTAACGGCTCCAGACAGAAAAGGCGACATTTACGACTCTTTGCTTTTTGGAAAACAAAATTTCAGTGGGATTATTTCCAAAGATCTCATCATCCAGGTGCTGGAACTCCAGCAAAAAATACAGGTGAGTAGGATCACATGGTGAGCTCCAACAATGACTAAAAACGTGCAAATATTTATTGATGTTTTTTTGTTTAGAAAATTGAATTCTGGTCTGAGGATCTCAATCGCACAGCGTCTCTGAAGGACGTGTGCTACGCTCCACTGAATCCGTCCAATCCTTCCCTGACCGACTGCGCAGTCAACAGCCTGCCACAGTACTTCCAGAACAGCCTGGAAAACATCAACGCTAAAGCAATTATGACTGAGCTGGGGGTGACCAAAGAGGTGGACTGGAGAGACCACCTTATCTACTGCCTGAAGTAGGTTCAGAAAGCAGTGACTCGTCTCCAGCTGTTCTCCTTCAGTCACATAACTTGCCTTCTTTCTATACCTTCCCAAGCTCCCCGCTGTCCTTCAAAGACATCACTGCTTTAGGAATGAGCTGCATGGCCGACTATGGAGCGCCGGTCTTTACATTTTTAGCTGTTGGAGGTTATAGTGGTGAGTGACTTCTCAATGAAGTCGTCTTTTACTAATTTACAAAATCCATTTTCTCACACGTGAAGATGTGTTTTTTTCTCTTCCAAGATGATGACTACACCAACGCCAAGGCGCTCATCCTAACTTTCTCCCTGAACAACTTTCCTCGCGAGAACCCCAAGTTTAATGTGGCACTGCAGTGGGAGAAGGAGTTTCTTAAAATTGTCCAGGATTACGAGAAAGACCCAGCAACAAACTTCACGTTTGCTTACATGGCGGAGGTACTGGATCCCAGGAAGCATCATTTTTACAGTTCCTTGCTTGCAGCAATGAATTCTTCTTATTTGAAACTGATCAGCTTGTCATCCACATTGCAAGACTTTGAGAAATTCTCTTTGCCTTATCACACTTTCTGATCTCTTTGGTTTAATTCTTTCAATTTATACTCATCTCTAACTTTTTTGTTGTCAGAGGTCTCTGGAGGATGAAATCAACCGAACAACAGCAGAGGACATTCCCATCTTCATGATCAGCTACCTTGTAATCTTTGTGTACATCGCTGTGGCTCTGGGGGAGTACTCTTCATGCAAACGCTTACTGGTGAGGAATGCTTAACATTGAACATCATCCGTACCTCTAGGTGTCTTTTATCTGCACACAAGTTAATTTATCAGTTATTTTTAAACAATTTTCCCCTGAAATTACATTTGAAAAACTGTTTTTTTTGGTGAAGTTTCAGTATATTACCTCTAAATTCTTGCTAACAAGAAGATCGGTGCTAAAGAATTAGATGTGCTTTCATGGAGTGCAACATTTCCAACAGAAGTTTTTATTAAATTTCTGCAGATAAAATAATAGCAATAGATTTGTTTGGATTGAAAAACTGCCAGACTTCCTTTATTTTAATTACTCTACAAATAGAATTTTACAGCACATGCTCTCGGTATTGTCATTAAATCTAAAACGATGAAAAATGGCCTTATCGTTTCCTTGTTTATCTTCTCTTTACGATCTGCGATAAGCAGAAGCCACCGCAGCATCAGCTCCTCTCGATGGCAGAGTTTGTACTTTAAACTTTTTAGCCATAAATTTACACAACGTGGAAGGCACAATGGAGAGCAGTGAAGATTTTTGAGGGTCTTCTCTTTGTCCTGCAGGTGGACTCCAAGTTTTTGGTGGGTCTGGGTGGAATCCTGGTGGTCGGCTGTTCGGTCCTGGCTTCCATGGGTTTCTACTCGTGGATTGGCCTCCCGTCTTCGCTGGTCATCTTGCAGGTCGTTCCCTTCCTTGTGCTCGCTGTTGGAGCTGACAACATCTTCATCTTTGTTCTGGAGTACCAGGTACCTGTGTCCAACTCAACTATACCAGTGACTCTAAAATAGTCGCTTTTAGTGACCTTCTCCTTTTGGCCTCCAGAGAGATGTAAGGAGAGATGGAGAGACTCGGGAGCAGCACATTGGTCGAGTGCTTGGACATGTAGCTCCCAGCATGCTCCTCTGCAGCCTTTCAGAGTCTGTTTGCTTCTTTTTAGGTACAACTTTTGATCAATATTCATAAAGGGGTTTGTGGTTTGAAAGGCATGTCTGATTATCTGTGTTTTGTGTCACCAGGGGCCCTTTCCACCATGCCAGCAGTGAGGTCCTTCGCTCTGTATGCTGCTTTGGCTGTGCTCATGGACTTCGCCCTGCAGATGACAGCTTTTGTTGCACTCTTGTCCCTTGATGCTCGGCGCCAAGACAAGAACCGCTGTGAGCTCTTCTGTTGTGTTTCTGTGTCAGAAAAGCATTCCGACAAGCCAAACGAGGGCTTTCTGCTGCCCTTCATGAGGAAATACTACGCCCCGGCTCTGTTGCATCGTTACACCAGGATCATTGTGGTAAACTTTCTGCTGAAAAACCTCAGTTGTATTCTTTGTGTATCACCTGGACTTTGAGTGGAATAACTCCGGTTTTTGTCAGATGGTGGTGTTCATCTTAATGTTCTGCGCGTCCATATTCCTCATGCTGCACGTGAAAGTGGGTCTGGATCAGGAGCTCGCTATGCCAACAGTGAGTATAAGACCCTTGGCTTCTGGTTCATCAAATTAAAGAAATTTGCAAATATAAATATATTTCTTTTTTTAATTTTAGGACTCGTACATGCTGCGCTATTTCAGCTACCTGCACACGTACTTTGAAGTTGGCGTTCCAGTTTACTTTGTGACAAAGAGGGGATATGACTTCACCAGCGAGGAGGGCATGAATGCTGTGTGTTCCAGTGTGGGCTGTGATCAGTTCTCTCTCACACAGAAGATCCAGTATGCTACAAACTACCCTGACTTGTAAGTGACTGTGTTAACTCTGCAAGTCTGATTAAAAGATGGTAAAGGGAACCTTTATCAAACATTGCTTTTCTATGCCAAAAAATAGTTTTTCTTCACTTTATTTCCAATACAGATGTGGAAAAATGAAATAAAATAAAATATTAATTAAGGACTATTCCTTTAGTTGAAGTCATCTGTACTAGAGGTTGAGCTTGATCCAGACAGACGCACCCAAACACCATCCTAGGCTGGCGTCTATCACTTTATCAATACTTTTCCTGAACAGGTCCTTGAACCTGCTGATAGTCGCAACCTCTAACATACAGACGGCTCAGACTGGTTAATGATAAACCCAAGAGCTTGAATAATTCTCAAAAACAACAGTCCTGCCTGGAAAAATGAATAAATATCTAAAAAGTTCTAATAATTTTGCCTCATTTTCTACATGTACTTGTAAATAAAGCAACCAAAAATACCTCTACTACTGAAGTGATGTTGATGAGAGAATATAGGAAAATTTAGCCCAGGATAAACATTATATTATATTATTACATAACATGTCGCTTGAATACATAATCCAGTTTCCTACGACTCATAGTGAATTACAGTGGAGAAAGGTTGTTGACCAGAAAACTAATTCGTTACCAGTAATATAATTTGCTTACTCATAAATCCTGTGTTGATAAAACTGACACAGATTAAACTAATCTGATTGTATTTGTTTTTGAAAAATATCTGTCACTGAAATGTCCTTTTTATATACTTTTTAGCTATCTCACTATAAAGTACTTATGCTGCATACTGACATAGTGAATCGTGGAGAAAATACTCTAACTAATTAGCTAATGGGGTACTTTTTCTAAAGTACTCTGACATTTAAACCATATACTGGTTTATTTCCCAGATACACTCACCAGCCACTTTATTTGGTACACCTTACTAGTACTTGGTTGGCCCCCTTTTTGCCTTCAGAACTACCTTAATGCTTAGTGGTATAGATTCTATAAGGTACTGGAGACATTCCTTAGAGAGCAAGATTTGTCTGCTGCACATCCATGATGCCAATCTCTCGTTCAGTTCTCCTCTGACCTCTGGCATCAACAAGGCATTTCCACAGAACAGCATCTCACTGGATATTTTCTCTTTTTCTGACCATTCTCTGTAAATCCTAGAGATGACTGTGAGTGAAAATCCCAGCAGTTTCTGAAATACTCAGACCAGCCATGCTGGCACAAACAGCCATTACATGTTTTTTCCCTATTCTGATGCTCAGTTTGACTGCAGCAGATCATCTTGACCATGTCTACATGCTTAAATCCATTGAGTTGCTGCAATGTGATTGGCTGATTAAAGTTGCATTAACGAGCAGTTGCACAGATGTACCCAACAAGGGGACCAGTGACTGAACAACATTATACCAAGATTATTGACTCAGTTTAGATTCAGTTTCAATAAATTATTAACATTTAGGCCAAGTTTGGCTAAACTCTCCATTTAAAGCCTCCATGAATCATTTCTCGTGATGGAAACTGTTATCTTGCTAATTTCTGATGTGCTCTTTAGATCCTACATTGCCATTCCTGCTAATTCTTGGGTGGATGATTTTATTGACTGGTTGAACCCTGGATCCAGATGTTGTCGACTCTACACCACTGGTCCAAACCAAGGACAGTTCTGTCCAGCAAACATAAGTGAGAATGTTGGTTCAGTAAAGCACATTCTCGGCAGAAAAACTATGAAAACTCTAAGTGAAAACCTCCTTTTTGTCACATGCATCATTAGGTTCTTTATTATGTTGGGACAAATGTATGGACGGTTCTGCAACCAGTGCCATCAGGCCCACTGTAGAAGAGTTCCATCGCTTCCTCCCTGACTTCCTGGGTAACAGACCTGACCTGCAGTGCTCCAAAGGGTGTGTATGATAGCCTCACTCATGCAGACACGCCATACAACCAATGACTTCATGGCGGATATTGTCCTTCAATAGGGGTCTCGGAGCTTACGACACATCTGTAGTGGTGGGTGATAATGGGGAAATTATAGGTGAGTGATTTCCAGATCTTCACAACAGCTGCAGATGGGATGAATAAGAAGTCTGTGAATGAACTCTGTATTCCTGGTCACTCCAGCCTCTCGGTTCATGGCTTACCACTCAACCCTGACCAACTCTCAGGAGTACACGGCTGCCCTGCAGAAGGGCAGAGAGCTGGCCAGCAGCATCACAGAGGCCATGAGGAAAGTACCAGGGACCTCTCCAGACTTTGAAGTGTTCACTTACACGTATGTATCCTGATCTTTCCTCAAAGGATTCCAACAATCCCTTCAAACACTAATTGGGTCTCTTCATTTTTTTTTTTTTTGTAGGCTGACTAATGTGTTTTATGAGCAGTATTTGACCATTGTGCCAGAGGGACTCTTCAACATCTCCATGTGTCTGCTGCCAACCTTCGTGGTGTGCTGCCTTCTGCTGGGCTTAGATCTGCGGTCCGGCCTGCTCAACCTGATCACCATAATCATGATAGTTGTGGACACAGTCGGGGTCATGACTTTGTGGAGCATCGATTACAATGCAGTGTCCCTGATCAATCTGGTGACGGTGAGAAAAGAGCCTTGTCTTTCCATTCCATCCACTGACTGTATATAAAGAGGTGGACAGAGCGAGTGAAACGTCCCCCACAGAAAATGACTTACTTCTGGTGCAGCTTTTCTACTTCAGAATCTACTGGAATGGCATTGATCATGTTAACAATTAAAAAATTAAAATCAAAGAACACAAACACTGGAGCTCTGGTGTTAAAGGGTTAAAAAAATAATAATAGAGGATTTAGTCTGACTAGAAAGTTTTGAATATTAGCCAACATTAGAGCTGGGCGGATTGATCCAAAATATCGATCTTAAGTTGGTATTGGAATCAGATCCATACCAACAGATATCAATACTTCTGCTCTTGTTTGAAACTTTTCTGTTTCTGCTAAAAGGACCCTGCTTTTAATCTACTATTTTCCAGTTCATTGAAAATATTATCCTAATTCTGTTTTTATGTTTATGATTTAAAAAGGTAAACTTAAAAAAAACATTTAATGAGATTTTCAGGTTCATGTCACATCTATAACATTTATGAAAAATGTTGGTATGGATATCTGCAATGTTGACCAGTATCGGATCGGTATCGGTTTGATGAAAGTGTTTTTGAGATCTGAAGGCAGCCATTTTGAAAAGAGCAGGAAAAGCCTTTCTACTGCCTCTAGTGGTAGGATGATGCACTACAGGGCAGAAAACGTGGACCGTTATTTATAGAATTGTGTTTTATGGAAAGTTTGGATCATGCTACTGAGATATGGGTCTCAGAAATGTGTGTATTAAATGTGATTTATATAGAATAAGGAAACTATCAGCTAAGACCAAAAACTATGGATTACATTTGTGAATTTTGCTTAATGTCATCCGATTTGTTTGTAGGCAGTGGGAATTTCAGTGGAGTTTGTGTCCCACATGACCAGATCCTTTGCCCTCAGCATTAAACCCACACGTGTGGAAAGAGCTGCAGAGGCTACAGCCAACATGGGCAGTGCAGTAAGTACAAGTTCATTCAGAACTCAATCCTACATGAAAGGTTTTAAAGCTACAAAGAGCTTTCTGTAACACTGCAAATGACAGTTTTTTTTTTCTTTTGTTAATTCAAAGGTGTTTGCTGGTGTTGCAATGACCAACCTGCCAGGGATCCTCGTTTTGGCTTTTGCCAAGGCCCAACTCATCCAGATTTTCTTCTTCCGTTTAAACCTGGTCATCACACTTCTTGGGTTGGCCCATGGACTAATATTCCTCCCTGTGCTCCTCACTTATTTTGGTATGGTCCTGTTTTCCCTTTCTGCTCTACTTTTTTCTTCACTGCATAAAGCATCAACTTTTTAAATGATGGTTCTTGATTTTTTTTTAGGTCCTGGTCTGAATAAAGCCCTGCTGCTGCAAACCCAGAAGACCATCCAGAGTCAGGACACCAAGAGGAGAGTCAAAGAAGCATACGACAACATAAGCTATGTGGAGAATGATGAAACGAACCCAGAAACATGTTCAAACGCCACAAGTTCTTCAGGGGACGCCAAAAAGCCTCAAGAACCTACAGAAAGAAGGGAGAAGATTGACCATTTCTGAGCTGCACAAACTGTTATTAGGTTAAAGAAGTACCTCAATCGATAATGGACTCATGGAACCAATAACAGTAATATTGTTCTTTATTTAGCTGAAGTATTGCAACAGTAACAATGCAATGGCTGTCAGAATGATGCTGGACACTGTCATTTTGTTTTCTGTTTTTGTACTGGATTTAATTGTTTTGTATTTGCACACACATTTCATATTAGCACTTTTAAGAGATTCAAAGGGACACACACTCCATTGCTTTCCCCTAAGCTGAAAAATGCTGCAGAAAAAATGCAATCAGAGAATGTATAAAGATATGTTTACTTTAAAAACACTCGCCTTTATTAAAATGGTCGTCATGGTGGTTTATCATGACAAGTGATTAGACGTTACAAATACACACAAATGCAGTTTTCCTTGTTTACCTAAATGTATTTCTTTTCAACGAGGGACTGGTGCGCCCGGCTTTCTTGGCCTTCGATGCAAAAATAAATAAATTAAAACCTCCACGTGTCCCCATGTTTTCTTCTCATTACAAGCTGTCCAGATGGAGGTGGTTTTTTATTAAGAAATGCTCCAAAGTGGAATTTTCATAAAATACTTTGCAATTTGTTAAAAAAATAGACATGGAGAAAATTCTTCTGGAAAATTTAGTTAATTACATACATTTTAGTTTTGAATTTTTTCTCTTGGACTCAGTTCACATTTTAATATGTTGATCAGGACAAAACCTAATAGGAGGGAAACAGGTATTAAAGGTTAGTAAGGGATCTGAGACATGTACTATTCTTTCATTTTTTGTTATTTTTTAATTCACATATGTTAAATTGTAAAATGTGTGCACTTTACTGCCTCTGTTAAGGTCCAAAGTGTTGACAGTGTTTATGCAAACAGGACTTCTAACTTTTTGTCCTCAACTTTCCCTCCATATTCTGACAGTGACCCCATCTGGCCTTCAGCTCAACAGTATCAAAGAAGCATAAAAATAGCAAACTCCTTAAACTCAAGTGAGCTGAAGCAACAAAACAAATTAATTAGAGAAGGAGAGAAGTTTAAGAGCTGGTTTGAAAAAATATAACCATAAATCATGAGATAATTTATTTCCACACAATCCAAACTTGCAAACTGAAAGTATTTTGACATTTCGGCTCTCAGACTTCATCTGGCCTCTCAGAAGCAATTATAAAGAGGAGTGTCATGCACAAGTGATGGAATCCTGTTTTAAAATAGGAATATTTACAAAGCTGATAGTTTGGAAAATCTCTTCTTTTTCTTCTTTTGCCAATTGAAATTAAAACGACGACAAAAAGTAAAAGTTGATCAGTTAAATAATAAGTTTTATGTGGTTCACTTGATTCACTGCAGCACTTAAATGCCACTGACCTCAAAACCTTGTTTTAATGTAAATATTAACTGACCGGTTTGCAACATTAAATACTTCATTCAAAAACTGTTCCAGTTTGGAGGTTCCTAAAAGGTCGTTCTTCCTTTGACTGTTACTATTACTAATACAGGAGCAGCCTTGTCTATGAGGCCAGATCTCACCTCATACTTGTTCACTAGGGAGAACCAAAGTTCAGTGGACACCAAAGAACGGCACTCAGAACAACAGGAGTTGGTTGTAAGGATTCAAGGTTAAAAAAATGAAAATTCGCAAAATGTTTCCTTAAATTGGTTTATTTTGAGCTTTAAGAATTTATTTCACTGTAATTTTTAAACAGTAGACCTGAGATAAATCACTTACCAAATGTTGAACTGCAAGGATGAAGGATTTAGATAATCTGGGTCATGTAGTAATTTTTTTTAATTAACTAGGAAAAATACAGTTATTTTGAAAAGAGTGATGCTCCCGTCATTTTTGATGACACTGAATATTAAATGAGTGAAGAAGATGGAGTTGAAGTGGCAACTAAAGCAAAAGTTTCCCTTATGCTTGTCAGGCTAAGAAAATTAAAGGATGAGGAAGTGATCCCAAAAATTCTTTAAAGCATCTTAAGAACCACAAAAACTATTTTTTTTCTTAAGGTATGTCTATACAATAACTACATAGATCCACTTATTAAATACGTTTCTTAATTTATAGCATATTGCACCATAAAACCACATTTTTGCTGCATTTATTCACTCTTTTTTTTTTTTTTAACTTATGTTTTTTGGATAAAGTTAAAGAAAACAGCAAAACAATTTAACGATGACATGGGACCTTGAACATTTTTTATGTTCTTGTCATTTATAAAGGATTTCTGGTCATAACTTAACTGATACATTTAAGTAGAATTTCTTGGAGTTTATAAATTACAAAATCTGCAAACAGAAAAAAGAAAAAAACAGAAACTATTTAGGGTATTTTAAATTTTGTTTTATTAACAATGCATCCCTTTGATAGGATTGTATGTTTCTTTAGGTCATCAACGCCCCCAAAAACATACTGTACACATTATACAAGGGAAACCACGAATCAGGCAAAAAAAAAAAAAATCTTAAATTATAATACAGTCTTGAGGAAAAATATAAATATTTTTTTTCTTCTCTGGTTGAGCTCACTATGGTACAGACATATAATAAATAGATCGGGTCTGAGGTCACTCAGCTGATCTATGAATCATCTCTCTACGAGTCCATTTGTTGTAGCAGCATTAGAGCAAAAACAAGCCAATGGAAACAGAGAACCAAGTTTCCCTGGAAACCATTTACATTATCTTTCAGTCATCACACTGCACTACATCGCACCTTCTCCTCCTCCTTTGTCCTCCTCCTTCCCACCCAATCACAAAGCGTCATAGTGGATTGGGAAAAAAGATCAAGGGCTCATCATATTTCTAACAATGTATGGCAGAATGTAATGGCAATCTATTTTCTTTGTTTGTTTGTTAAAAAAAAGAGGTTTTACAAGCAAGAAATACATTAAGCAACTTTGCCATGCTTGTTGAACATGCAGTAGAGGTGAAGCACACAGGTAAGAAGGCATTGTGAAGAGCAGATGCAGGAAATATCTGAGAGGTTTGGTTCTGGATCTGTAATCATTTTACAAATAACTTAAAAAACAGAGCATTCTTGAAAACCTACATTTCTGTAAAGCACGCTAAAATCTGTATGGCAGAAAGAAAAAAAAACATATTAAAGGTCCTATCAATACGGTGAAGGCTGGAATAAACTAGCATTAGACTACATGCTACTCTCATTATGTACTGAGTAAAAGTGGTAGATATAATGATTTAGAAAATACAATACTAGAGATGTTTGATTGTCTGAGAGAGGAGAGATAGAAAAGTAATGAGCTGTCTGTGCTGACAAGAGGCTACAGGTTGTAGAGAGGGATGAGGTGAGAGAAGTGAACGCACATATTTGGCGGGAACGGATCAGAAGTCAGAATGAGGGCGTGACCTAGCGCAGTTAGGTTTTTAAAAACAACAAGATCCCGTGTAGTGTTATGTAAGGTCAGAATAAATCCCAGGTCGACAACATGCTAATTTTCAAAGCAATACAGAGAAAATGCTCCACTTTAAAGTGATTTCTGAACAGAACTTGTCTATTAAGCTTGTCCTTTAGCAGAATGTACTTTTGAGTACTCCTCAAGATTGGCGATTCAAGTGAAAACAGTATTGGATGAACTGCTTCTTCGTGTTTTTTCTTTTTAAAAAAGGAGTCTAAACAGTGTTAGGTGTGTTACAGTTGTTTCCAGAGACTGGCATTTTTTTTTTCTGCTTCCAGCTCAAATTCGCCGGAGGAAACTTGAGTGATGAGTGCGTCCTCCTTTTTTCCTTGGCCATGTTACTCTGTTTTAGGCAACAGAAGCACGCCAAACAACCTCCTGTGCAAGGAGCATTAGCTTTTGCAGTCCATCCGTGTTTGTGAGGAGGCAGGACCGTAGCTGTGCAAGAAACACAAAGGGCGCGAGGAGAGGGATCACGATTCTGCTGGAGGGTTCAGATCCTCCTCAGCAGGTTTTGGTAGTTTTGTCAAGATTGCCTCTGCTTCCTCGTACATCTAAGAGACAAAAGAATAGAATACATTTAGTTTGTTTATGTAAAATAAAAACAAATAAAGAGCAGTTTGATTACTTACTGGCAAAAATTGCACATCCTGGAAGAGTTCTTGTATGAAACGCCTTGAGGTCAGGCGGAACATACAGTGGGACAAGAGGTGTGAGACCTCGGAGTAGAGGCAAATGTCGTCGAAAGCATACGGAAACTTCTCCTTTATTCTGGGGACAGAGCAGACTGCTTAAAACAGGAAGAGAAGAGGTGCTTTTGATTTTATAGCTGAGAGAGGAGGATGAGTCTTACGTCAGAAGTCCTGTTTCGTGGCCTTTGGTTCCAACTGAGGAGCTGAGGTTGATGATGAGGCGAAGCACCTCCTTCCTCAGCAGGACTCGAGAGGCAGGGCCGTCCTCTGATATCGCCTTTCCACCTAGAAACAGACATTTATAGTTCTGAATACTTGCCACCTGTCAAACTTAACATTTTCTCGCCACTGCCAGACCGCTGCACCGCACTTGTCACTGAAATCCCATTTCAAATCACCTTAATTTGCATCTGTACAATTGACTTAACATTGAAACTGGCTGCCTCCGCCGCATGAATCGCATTCAGTGTGAATGCACTCTTAGAAATATCCTCTTACCGATGACGATGTCATTCGCTGTGGGAGTGCTGGACATGGAGCCCTGTGACACAGCAGCATCGCTGCAGCCAGACACCCCAGAGAACTTCGACTGGGGCATCACCTCCAAGCGATGACCACTCTGACCTCCCCATGACTGGAAGTCCACATAATCTAGTAAAGAAAAAGAAAAAGAAAAACGAATTTCTGAATCCTGCACCAACTTTGAAATCCCTTTGAGTTAAGTTTGGCTCCTCACCTGTCCGGGGGTGGGTGCTGTTGATCTGTGGCTGTGTGGGGCAACCGAGGACGATGGAGCCCACACAATAGAGACAGTTTTCCTCAGTGTGCTCCTGCAGGCCCGTCTCCTCTGAACCCACCACGTGGTTCTGGGTGTCACCTCGGCACACGATCAACTCAGAGATGCTAAACTGTTGCTTCAGCAGCGGGAGAGCAGGTCGATCTCCTGCAGAGACGATCACACACCCCTAACATAAATATCTACAATGCTATCCTTACAAATCTTTCAAATTAAG
Source organism: Oryzias melastigma (assembly GCF_002922805.2). Classification (NCBI taxonomy): domain Eukaryota; kingdom Metazoa; phylum Chordata; class Actinopteri; order Beloniformes; family Adrianichthyidae; genus Oryzias; species Oryzias melastigma. The sequence continues at coordinate 24,908,696 of NC_050520.1, forward strand.
TGACTCATACCGTCTCCGTCTCCAAAAAGGAAGCGCTTCCTCTCCTCTGAAGGCGGGCTGATCCTTTGCTGGAAGTAGGCCGCGTCTCGAATGTGGAAAATATCGTTGATGTTCATCGGCAGCGCGAGGCCGATGTAATCGTCGTTGCACCCGAAAGTGACGCTGGAGACCATTGAGCGCACCGAGGAGCAGCGCTGCAGAGTGCTTTGGTTAATGGGGCTGAGAAGTTCCTCTTTGTCCAGAGAGGCAAAGCTGAGAGCTTTCAGGAACCTAGGCAGGGCGAGCGGAGAGGTGCGTGAGAGGATCTGGGGCGAGAGGCTGGGATGGAGCAGGAGCAAGGGGAGTAAGTAAAAACACGTTTGATCAAAGTTAACTAAACTACAGTCAAAAATGGAGACATTTGTTCCATTAGAGTCGAGAAAAAGCATCAAAACATTTTTTTTTATTTGCTAAATGGATTTTCACAGGAAAACTGAACAAGGCAGAGGTATCTTCACTCACAACTAAAGATCACAGCTAATACTAGTCACATCTGTACATGGAACTTATCTATCTGCTCAGATCAATAAGTGGGACAGCGGGGATCAACAAAATAAATCATTTTCTCTGAGCTGATCAAGCTACAGGTCAAAGCAGTGGCACAGCAGTAGAGCTGAAACTACTCTAGAGAAGCAGTCTGTACGAAGACTCTACTGAGGAGGACACTGTGTAGGTCCACCCACCGCGGTACAAGTGTTCTGGACAGCCTGCGGTATGGACTTATGGTGTTGGGTTCTGGACAGGTTCGCCTCCTATCTGATATCCTGACAGAAACAGCAAAAACACTTCAATACCTGCGGTGGTTGAGAGAGAAACCAGAACCCTAGGAGGTCACGTAGCTGCTAAAGCTACAGTGAGAACTGTGGCAGAAATCATTAAGAAGAGGAGATCTTTCTCTTGAAAGGAAGATAACAACACAACCATCAGGGATGACTGACCTGCGAGGTGTTAATCTGGAGTCCAAGCTGCCGGTTTTCATGGTGATCGTGTCGGTGAAGAGCACATCCTTAGCGGGTGAAGCCAGCGCCTCGCTGTGGGACAAGGACGGGTGTATCCTCTGCTGCTGCAGCCTCTTCAGTGTGGCGTAGCCCAGCGCATCTCTAGGGCTGGTGTACATGAAGCTGCAGTCAGCCAGGCTCTTGATGGTGGTCACCGAGGGAGACTTGAGAGACTGGGCCCGGCGGGGGAGAGTGTGCGAGGAGCCCGGCGGTACCAGGGAGACGTTGGGGGACTTGGATGAGGTGGACATGTGGTTGGTCTGCGGCTGCGGGGACGGGGAGGAGATGGTTTTGACCGTCTTGGCAGAGACGACGGTGTTGAGGCTCACACAGTCGGAGGAGTCGGGCTCTGGCTCCGGATGCTCGGGGTTTCCCACGGTCTCCCGTGAGGGGCTGGAGCTCATGGAGCTGATGCCGCTGGTTGTGGTGTCCGTGTTAAAGCTCTGGCTGCGGCTTTTGAACTGAGTGCCCCCTCCTCCCCCGACAACGTTCCCGCCACTGGAAGAAGAGCTGCCGTCTCCCGCTAAGCGCTCTCGGCTGCTCTGCTCCTTCTCTCGACTGTGGGGCTCCACGGGTCCGTGTCCAACGAGACCGCCGAGGCCAGAGGACCCTCCCCTCGCCAGCCTGTTGTCCACAAGATGCTCCTCAGAGTCCCCTTTGGTCCCAACGAACGACGTCTCCAGACTAACTGTTGGACTCTTTGGCATCCCTCTGCCGTTAAACACAGAGGAGAAGACGTCCCCCTGGTTTGGACTGTAGGCTGAAGGTTCTGTCACTGTCCTGGTCCGCCTCATGCTCCCAGTCATGAGCTCTGTTGGTGTGCGAGAGCCTGACAGGGTCTTTGGGTCACTGGTGGATCTCAGTTTCTTGCTGGGGAGGGACAAGGAGTTGAGGAATCGGGGACGAACGAAGCGCGTGGAAGCCAGGATCGTAAAGGGGCTGCGATCCTTGATTGGTTTGGAGTGGAAATACAGAGAGGGCTCATCCGACAGGTCCAGAGGATCACACTTTTCATCATCCAGGATATACATGTCTGAGAGCACAAACAAGAAGTTGGCGTTAAAACTCCACAAACGCCTGAAGAATTCAGTTTAACTGCAACAATTCTTCAAAAACACCCATCCAAACACTAAAGAGTCCATCCCACGTACTTGGCTGAGACTCACTCTCACTGTTGTGGCGGGAGCTGGTGGACTCCGAGTTCAGACTGAGCGTGCTCGGAACAGAGGACAGCTCTGAAGTCAGCTGCGTGTCAACCTCGTCCGGAGTGATGGGCCACAGTGTCCTGCGACTGTGTCTGACCGCATCCCAACCGTACTGCTTCAGCACCTCGCAGCCTTGCTTGGTCTTGGAAATCACTCCGAGCACATAAATACAAGTTCTGTACATGAAGAAAAAAAAACAAAAAAAAGAAAGGATGCAACTGAGACTCTCTGGCAACGACATCTAGTGGCTGTTTTACACTGCTACACCTGCTGTGCTCTTTGTTGCGTTGACACAAAAAAATAGAATAAACCCTTTTTCACAGTGACATCAGACAAAATGGCAACAGGGCCGGAAATGCAAATAGTGACTTCCAGTTTATGGGTTTAGAGCAGCAGAACGGACAACTGAACACTGTTTAACACAATTTTACATTAATAATAAAAGGCAACTTTACCAATTTCAACAGACATATGTACAATATTTATTTAGTGAATATGGAAAGTTAGCGTTAGCTTAACTTAGAAGAAGACAATCTTAAATATATTTACAATCAAACAAGCAGCATTCAAAGAAGTACCTGTAACCTTCATCTAACTTTGACCGGGTTTTTAGAGAGAAATAATCCACGACTTGTTTAATATCATCCATATGAATTTGGGGAAGCAGCTGTGTAGTATTCTGCAGACAGGACTCCATACATTTGTACTTTGATTTGTGAACCATCTAAGAGAGGAAAACTAATACAACCAGGTAGGAACTTTATAAAATAAATATTGTACAAATTTCAGTTACAATTGGTTAGGTTGCCTTTTATAATTTACATAAAATTGCTTTAAACAGCATTCAGCTGTCAGCTTTGCTGTTCTAAACCTGTAAACTCACATGTGTGACGTCACATGAAAAGGGTCTATTAATCAGTCGGAATGTTTGCATCGCCTTCATCATGTCTGCGTCTGACGTTCTCTTCACGCAAACTTTATGGAGGTGTTCTATGCATGGATATTGCGGGAAAATGCAGGGTTTCTAAATACGCAAAGGAGACGCACTGCAGACAGATCAGTGTAAATCCTGCATAAGGAAAGAGAGAAGCTTACCCTCGCACTGACAGAACCTCACAGTGCTGCGCCAGCGTGAGGATATCAGGAATGACATTCTCTTCCTGCAGGAGATTCAATCCCCAGTTTGAAGAGCCAATGTTGCCCTACACCACAAAAAATCCCCAAAACATCAGAAAAATCACTCGTTTGCATTTGTGAAAGTCACTTCAGTCAGAACTTTTACTAACCAGAGCCCAGAGAGCAGCCTTCAGCTGTTTAATTCCTTCCCAGGTGTCCAGCATCGGGGAGCGGATTGTGTAGCTGAGGTCTGGAACCATATTCTGCACACAACAAGAAACCCGTCACACAACTGAAGCAACATAAAAATTCAAACTGAGAAACAAACTTAAGATGTCATACCTGAGACTCTAACAGATGACAGCCTGTCTTATCATGGACAAGCTGACCATACAAGTGCACAGGCAGATAGACATTTGGTCTTTGTAACCTGCAGATGGATTCAGAGAGTCAGAGTAAAAACCAGAGAAGCGCTGCGTCGTATCAGGTTCTAAATAAATCCATCATCTCACCTTTGGTTGCTGCGTCTAACATAGTTGTCCCCATCGACAGGTTTGCGGTAAGTCGTCAGTGCTTCATTGAGCTGCTCCTCTATCAAGTCCACATACTTTAGGTTGTACTCCTGCAATACGGAGGAGATAAGTCAAACTCCAACTACTATCAATATCTGTCCTAACCTTAAGCTTAAGAACGCCTATTTTGAAAAACATGGTGCATTTAGATTTAATATTTAATATTTAAAATAACACTCCTGATACCTTCTGCCATTTATCCAGCTGTTTGCTGACATAACCCCTCTCATTGAGGTAGGAGAAACCTTTGGGAATGGACAAGAACCTGGAAAATGACATTAATATTTCATTAAGGACTTTTATGATTTGTAATGACTCATTTTACTGATATGGAGTCCATTATAATAAACAAGGTGAGTTAACAATACACAGAATTATGAAGCATGCTGCAGTTTCAGTATGTGACACATAGGAAAGTGACAGGAAACAAGAAAAATACAGAAAAGATAAAATGATAGAACACTAAACATGGTCACAAAATTAAGTTTTATCCTGTGTTTTAAATATTTGCATTTTAAACAATATCTATTTGTAACTGAAAGGATGTTGAGAACACGTGACATGTAATCTCTGTCCATTTTAAGGACCTTTGATCATCTTTTTATCTATTTAAAACATTTTCACAGTGGTCTTTTAATTAAGATTATGCTGTTTTTAGCCAAAATAAAAAAAACTACTTCATTTTCTAGGACACAGCTTCTGCAGAGAAGCAAGTGTTGATTAGATTTCCCCTCTTTTTTGTCTGCTTCTGATTCTCAACAATTTGAATATAGAAATTAAGTGGTTCTTTTTTATATCATGGTTCACCTTTACTTTTTTTCAGCACACTTTTTAAGGTGTAGAAAGTGTGTAATGTGGGATCTTAATGCTTTAAAATAGCTACAATCCTACTTTGTGGATTTCACCTATCATGGTTTAAAGTAAACCCCGTAATAAATGAGGGAACACTTGTAAAAAATGCAACTTTCAGCTAAATTTTCTTAATACACATGTCCTCTATCATGAAAAAATGTTGCAAGAACGTGTCAAAAACACAAAAAACATTATTTTCATCAGAGTGAGTCTTTAAAGAACATTTTTGGGGCTACAAAAGTGAAGATCCTCTTTTAGCATACTCTGTGTATTTAGTCGTCTTCCACACAAATATCCTTAAAATGTGGGTGTAAGAAAACATTAGCTTCCTTCAGCAAATTCAGAGGAAAACTAAAATCAAAACTTGGTTAAATTTACAGATTTCAGTAGCAATTATAAGTCAGACCGAAATAACCTTTTCATGCAACAACTGAAACTGTTACATGAAAATTGAGACTGAAATAGGCTTAGATGATGTTGAGATGGTTACTAGAAGAGTAGTTCTCACCCATTTTTACAAGGAGAAAAAGTGTGCAAACTTCACACAGAAAACCCACCTGAGGAGCAGCAAGAGGCCTTTGTCTCCCAGGTGGGACACGGCGGGTTTCAGCTGGATCAGAGCGTGAAGGTTGGCCTGTGAAAGACCAGTTCAGCTTAATCTAAAACCAGTTTCTAACATTATGTTTGTGTTGACTAACAGAAATATACATATATATATCATCTGCTATATATGACATCTGCTTTTTAAACATCTGCTTTGAGTCACTTTTCATTCACCTTATCTTCACACGCCTCGTCCAGTATGTCCAGAGCCTCCATGGAAACCGCCTTACTGTGGTCGTGAAGCTGAGTGACCAGCAGCTCCATGCCCCAGCTGCTGAAGAACTCCACGCCCGCACGCAGGAGCACACGGAGGTGCTTGGTGGCGTACAGCCTGCACGTCTGCTTAGTATGACAAAAGAATATGCTTTTTAGGAATTTAAAAATAATTTGCATAGAGCTGAATTTCTTTATAATTTTACTCAATATATATCATTAGTACTTGATTTCAATGTTATGCATACATGATACTTTGTAAAATGACTCATGGGGTCGTCTTACGTCAGTAGCTGCAGTGAGGACCTTAGAGAGGATCACTCTGGCCAGACCGTCTCGGCTGTAGTCCAATGTGGTTACGGCGAGTTTCAGCACAGCGTCCTGGTTCTTTATGGAGCACAAATTCAGCAGGCTGCAAACACCAAAATGCAGGCAAATTATATTTATTGCCAACACGCTTCACACACATAGAAAACAAACCTGATGGTATTTCCATTTCAATAAAAGAAAACTATTAAATGACTTTCTTCAGACTCTGTAAGCTTTGAAAAGCTCTCACCATTGAAACAGGCCACATTTCTCTAGTAGTTTGACTCCTTGTGGGTGTGGAGAGAGAGTCCCAAGGAAAAGGAAGTAGTGCTGGCTTAGTGTGGTGAGTAAGCCGTTGCTCTGCAAACAGCGGTCGGGCTTCAGTCCTGAACAGGAGGACAGCCATGACACCATGTCCCGCACTAGATCCTCCAGGTACCCCTGACCGTCCTGCGACAGAAGAAAGAGCAGACGAGGAATAAAAGAACTCAATATCTAGAAGGAATCTAGGTGTTTGTGCAATCTGATCTAACCTCATCTGAGTCCATGAGGAACTCCACAAACTGGCAGCCGACCACAGTGAGCTGTCGAGCGTTTGGGTGGTCCAAGGCTAACCCAGCGTACAATTTACTACTGGGTTTATAAAAATACAGCAGCCTTCGAACAAACCTGCAGCACAGAAAGAGAGTTTAAGATGTCAGAATGACATTTTACTGAGTTTTTAAACATTCAAAAGGATCACGCCGTCTTACTTGTGCATCTGTTCATCTTTGTTGTTCCTAAGGTTGACATTTGGCCACTGGAAGAGAACAAGAACTTAAGAAAAGGATGGACAGATGTGCATCTGTTTTACAGCATGTGAACGGCCTCACCTTCAGGATGGTGGCGATGAGCACCCAGTTCCAATCCAGGTTCTGCTTGTGGTTGAGAATCTGACTGTCTCTCAGGTTCATCATCAGTGCTTCCTCTGTGTCCTTAAAATCAGAATAAAACAAAACTTGATTTGACAGCAAGGAAAAGTAAAACCAACAAGCTTTCGTGTTTGATAATGGCTTTGATTCTTTACTAATATGGATTCCCTTCATCCAAGGTGCTTTTTTTGTGCAAAAACATGTAAAAACTGTGTATGTAAACAGAAAAAAGGCAATCATTCTAAAAATAAACTCTATTTGGATGATTTGTTGAAGTATTGTGCTGTATATTGAATTATATCGCTTTAAAAATGATTTTTAAGTTGTAACATGATGTTTACACATTTTTATAAAGAAATGCACATGCATAACTTCTGTGGAAAATACTTCTGAAAAAGGAAGTTTACCTTTATCACATAGATGTCTTTTTGGACTCGTGAGTGGGAATCTCTGCGGTTGTGCGTAGACACGGACTTGCGAATGATGTGATCCAGGTAAAGACTGTGCGGTTTCAGACCTTTCTTCTTCTTCTCGTGGAAGCGCTTCAGATTGTTCACCGCTGCACTCGCACGACTGGAAAACAAACAAAACAAACAAAGCATTATCTTCTGAACCCATAAAAAATGTGATAACTACAGAACTAGTTTACATAAAAACGGCTCACACCCATAATTTCACATTTTAGATCTTTATTAGGACAAAAACTTGCATCGTTTGCTGACGTTAGAAACGAGAGCTGCAAAATAGAATATAGGGGGATCTGTAGATTTCCTTTAGAGCTCAACACCAGTGTCCTGTTCCGTCATCAAATTTTCTCTATTGATTTCCTGATAGTCAACAGTATAAACGATTGTAAGCACCTGGTTCCCTTAAATTGAAGCAGTGATAGAGCATCTCTATCCAGAATTTGAGAGTTTCTTCCATAATAAACACCTGCTCTGGATGATAATTATTCTCCGCGATTAACAGAGTATTTTCAAGCTGCTTCTGAGTAAGCTGATGGCATTTCTCCATGCAGGCTCGCCATAAGTGCGTGCACTCCTGTGTGTGTGCCTAGTGCACAGGCTGGTGTGCTCTTCAACTGCGCTTGCCTTCTGGGAAATTAATGCAGCACCTTCTGAAGCAAAAGTTTCATACAAGTGTCTTGAGTTGTCTGAGTTTTTGTGACGAACCGGAGGAGTCACGTGACTGAAAAAAAACTGTGAATACGTGAAACTGCAAATAAAAAATAAGCGTGGGGACACTGTATTAATATTAATACATTTGCGGTGCATTACAGTATACTATATCCTTGGTGAAATCTTCATGGGCTGACTGGTCATCAGCCACAAAAAGGTTGGGAAGCACTGGTCTAGAGTGAGTTAACTTGTGAACAATTCATCCTTTAATGACAGGGACGTCCAAACTGTTCAGAACGGACACTTCTTGAATCAACAGATGAAGCCAAACTCTTCTCTGAGATTTTGTCTGACTGAGATGTCGCATTATATGATGTGTTCACAATTATAAATCATGAATTAATCAAAGTTTTGCAAAATTATAAATCTCTGACAGGTAATTGCAAACTAAAAAATGAAAGAACTAGTAAGAATTAGGGATGTAATAATTAAAAGTCTAATTATGATTGTGAGTAATTATACTGTAGAACAATGAGATCATATTCTAACATCTTTGTTAATTTGTCCTTATTTTCTAATCAATGTATTAGCTGAAATGTGAAACAGGTTTGATAAATCTGTGTTTTGTAGTTTTTATTGTATTATTCCATTATTTTTATGCTTAAATTACCATAAATCAAAATCAAATCAAATATTGAAAATGATAAAATATTATTTTTTCTAAATTATTTGACGGTTAGTTTGGAATATCTCAAAAAAACTTAAGACTTCTAAAAAAAAAGATTTAATAACAATAGTTTTTAGTGTTCAATTTAATTTAGTTACAACCCATCAGCATAAGTCGATCGAGCAACACTTTCATGTTTTGCGTGCAAATATTTCCGGACATAATTGCGTTTGTTTGTAGTGATAACAGTTTTCTCATGAGGAGGAACAGAAGCCCGGGACAGACTGAACTCACAGTCGTTTCTCTTGGGGGATGTCAAACGAGGCCGCCATGTTGATGAGGGTGGGAAGGCAGTGAAGGTGGTGACTGTGGGAGTGAGGGAGGATGGTGTTTGCCTAAACAACACGAGCAGAGAGGAGGAAATCAGACACACGCTGTCAGGAGAAATGACATAAATGCTGTTCTGTAACAAATTCTTCAAATTCATAAAATATTTTACACCACAGATTAAGATTTTATGTTTGCTTTTTGTCTTTTTTACCATGTGTAGAAGCTCTCCAAGGAGGATGGTGGCTCTGACAGAAAGCTGGTCATCACTGCTGGTCACCACTTCCACCAGCCCCTATACAGCATCGGAATGAAGCGAAGCAGGGAGTTTGTAGTCTGTTGTAGTTTGTACGTAACAACTCCAAGCTTTTTAAAAAGATGTTTTTTCGTCTGTTCCTGATTCACCACGATTTAAATGAGAAAACTACTTAGCAATAATGTCATGAGAAAATGCTAATTGAAGACATAGAAAATTACATTTTTCACACACACAACAGGTGTGCCAAAATATCGATATTGTGATACATCGCGACATTTAGTCCATTGAGATTCTCAATGGATTCTCACCAAGTATTGAACTTTTATTTTCATTTGAAGAGGCTGCAAAATGTTAGATTCATCATTTTTTGGTGAGACGTTCCACTGGCTGACGAGAGCACCAATGTGTCTATTATTTGTTGCACCAAATAAAACACAAGTTGTTTATTATGATTGTGATCAAACTAGAAAATAAATGGGGATATATTTTCCTAAAAAAATGTGCTCTTCTATATATTGTGATTAATTAGAGATTATTTTTACCAATTATCGCAAGTATTGCGATATCATCATACTGCGAGCTATGTATCGATTATAACATCGAATCGTGAGGTGGTCAGTGATTCCCAGCCCTAATTGTCACATAGCAATTTAGAATTTATCTTGAAAGAAAAAAAAAAAGAATTGAGAGTAAATTGAAAAAACTCTGCCTCACCTCTAACAAACTGCTGTTGATGAAGGCTAAAAGAACAAACGCCAGGTAGTTGTCCATCAGATCGGGTCTAATGAAGAAAAAAAAAATCAATATCATGAAACCATTCAACATGAAACAGTTGCTATTTTATTAGCTAACACAAGTCACCTCGATCGGGCCCGATGAGGAAGGACGACTTTGGCCTCAGCAGCAACAAACCCATCTGACAGTCTCCAGGTGTCCTGGAACCTGGCTGGGTCTGTGGGGTAAAAAACCAAAATGATCTGAACTTAGAACGGCGTAGACATGCGCTGACCCGGGCTTTAAGAGCATCCCAGACTTAAACGGTACAAGCATGCTTTCTGTCGCCATCAAAAACATGCCCACGCTCATCTGGGTCTACATAAACTCAACAAATTCTAACTTACTGGACATTTTTTTTTTGTTTAATTTTATCCAAATGTTTGCATAGAAATAGGAACCAATTTTAAAAATGCATATACATTTCTATTTGAGGGCTCCATTAGTAGATAAATTAAGGAGTAAAGGGATATAAAAGTTTGCAAAACGTTTAGCCTAAAATTAACAACAACCAATCAGGACACAGAACAAAAACAATGTTTAAAAAAACATGTAAAATTGCACAGAAAAAAATCTGTAAGAGCGTGAAAGGTGAACCGCGATACAGTGAGGGAACGCTGTAATCTCATTTTTAAAGCTTTTGTTAAAGATACAATAAGGATGTTCTCACCAACACTTTGGAGAGCTTCGGTGAAATCCTGGGTTGCAATGGGCACAGGGAGCCTAAATATTTCATAAAACACCTCCAACAGGCCTTTCTGTTGGATGAAAAACATCTGCATTAGAGGACATTCAATATGGACAAAAATCGAATAAAAAAACTAAGAAAATGGTTTTAAAACTGTTTGCTGTTTACTACAGTAAACTCCAAGAAATTTTTTTTTTTTATTATTTAAAAAACTGTTTCATAGGTTCATGTCAAATACAAAATAATTTACAGATATGATTAATCAGTATATTTAACTTTACGCTTTTGTTCATAAACTGAATAAAAGTAAAAGCCTATATGACACAGGTTGATGGAGTTTGTTGTGCAGCTGAAATTATTAATACAATTATAGTTATAACAGCTAAAAAATCTTTCTCACAGATTACAATTCTGACTTATTTTGTAAATCATTTCAGATAAAATCACCTCCTAAAGGACTCTGTAAAGTGTGTTTTTTTAATGTTTTTAAGCATCTGTTATGTAAATTCACATTTTAAAATGTGTAGACAAAAATAATTTACCCGAACTTCTGTATTTGGTATGCAAAGTAATCCAATCAGAGACTGAATCCCAGAATTTCCATCTTTGCAGAGGTTAATAATCCCTGTGTTTCAAAATAAAAGACACAAATGAGGATCTTTAGCCACAGATCTCTACAGTTTTCACTAAAATGATGATGTTTATGAGTTAATTTGTCTTACCAGACCAGGAACGGAAGGCAGCAACTATTGCCATTCGGCTCGATAAGAAACGGGCTTCTCTATCCTCCCTAAAAAAACAAACAAAAAACTACAAAGTCAAGACAAAAAATTGTCATAACTTAAATATTTTTTGTATAGAACTATTACAAAGCCATGTGAATAAGAAAATGTGACAAAGCAGCGGATTGAGTTTGCAGCTCTAACAACAAATACATGTAAAATCCTGCACTCATCCATTAGTATTGGAATGCAACAGTCAACAGAGCAAAATGTCAGATACTTGATCATTGTGTTTCCACTGTCACACTGATACCTTCTGGAGTCCCACACACACACTCACTTGATTTGCCCTTCAGCTGTGTCTGCATTGTGCCGATAGTGAAAGTCGGTGAAAGGTGCGAGGATTTGCTGCAAGACGAGACAGAGAAACGTCAATGTCTTTGCACTTTTCACCACTTGGACAGCAAGAAACTGGTATTGTCGGAGTACCTCTAGCTCAACGTCCGTGCGGACATACTGCCGGGTACACGGGTGGTTGAGAAGGTGGAGGATGGTGGTGATCAGTGCTTCGTTGATGCGACTAAGCTGACAGTCGATGACACTTTTTAGAATAGTGCTGAGACCTCCTCGTTTGGCGACCACCTCTGGGTTCTTCAAGGCTACAAAGAAACAAATCAGAACATTTTGCTAACACCTTGGAGGAGATTCCTCTTTACTTCGTTTGATGACCCCTCTACAACCTTTGAAATAACACCTGTGACTTAAGACTGAACGCCACAGCATCACCAAATGAACTGCGAAATCCGAGTTCCCCTTTTCAAAGCTCGCCGTTTCACTTGCAGTAAGCCAAGTAATCTTTAACTTTAAAACGGAACTCTTTCTAAGCACAGCTTGTGCAACCTTTTCTTGAAAAAGCAGAGGACTGTGCATCCTCAGTGATGTGGATGTGTACATTTGTGATGCTGTCGGACAAAAAAGTAAAAAAAAAAAAAAAAACTATTTCCACACACACTAAAAACAGATTTAAGAGGAAAAAGCAGCACTGTTACAGATGCCCGAGATAGTCATTTAAAATTACAGATAAGCAGTGAGCACTGCTTTCTAGAAACCTTTAAAAGTCTTCTGATACAGCAAGTCAGAGTGTTCAAATCAAAACTCACTTAAAGTAATCTTGTCAACTTTTTAACAGCTTTGATACGAAGAGCTGAAAAATCCAAAAATGTAGCCATCTTGAATAAAAAGTATCAACATCGTGTCACTTAAACATGTCATCAATCAAAAGTGAGTTTATAAACACTGATCACCATGTGAACGTTTCAAAAAGGAAATCTGCACAACCACGTTACTGTGGTCAGTTCTTATGACTGTTCGTTCTGGTCTGTACAGACTACAAACCAACAAATCAATATTTATGAAGACTGGATCGTGTGATGGAAGGTAATGCCTACATGCACTTTATGGGTCTTTGTGTTTAAATGATGCAAACATAACCTGTAGTTACTGTATGTGTCGTTTATGGTAACAGCAATCAGTATGACCAACTCTCTCATTTGAAGAGGGGTCTTGGTCAAGGATATTGCGTATTTAAATGTTGTTTTTTTTAATACAAATGTCACTCATTTAACAAAATAACCGGCAACAGGTAAAATCTTCAAAGTAGGATTCCAGATGTTTAAGACTATAAAACCGCTCACTACACACTTTGTACAATTTTCTCAGACAGACATGGACATTTTCATTGTTTAAACTCTCAAAATTCAAACTTTCACAGAAAAATTAGTTCATATTTATAGAACAAAAACAAAGGGCTGATAGCAGTTGAAGATTTATTCTGTACAGGAGACAGCCTGGAGACTGATTGACAGGGTCTACAACCAATCAGCATGCAGAACACGATGTGCTATTCCAGAAGAGAAAAAAAAGTAAAATCATGCTAAATTGCACTGAAATAAATCAGCAAGACTGCAAAAGGTGAACTGTATATATACTTAATTAGACATCTAATTGAGTTTTCCAGCTCATTAGTTGGAGAATCTTTTAATCAAACACACTGAAATAGCTGGATTTGAGCCGTTTTCAATTAACCATTAATTAATGTATTTGCCCTATTTCACTTTTTTAAAGTTTTGCTCAGATTTGCATGTTTTCCATTCATTTTGATTTCCACAATATATTTAGATTTTTGTATTTTTTTATTGCTGCTTCCTGTATTTTTCTCGACTATGAGATCAAAGAAAAAAAAAATTTAAAAGCATTTTCTATCGAAACATCTCACAGCAGAAAATTGTATCTCCATCCCAATGCCAGACACTTACCCAGCTCGCACACAATGGCGATAGCAGCACGAACCATTCGGTCTCTCTCCTGCAGTCCATCGGTGCCAACAGCTATTAGAGAGTTTGCGATGGAGGTGGGGAACAGCATCGCATTGACACTGATAATCTACAGAGATGAGGGAAAAAGAGAAACATCAGGGAGGCTCCACAAACAACAAGCCGTCTCTTTATCACAATTAGACACTGTAAAGTCAAATGAAACTTTCAGCATTTATCTAATAATTCTGTCAAGTGATGGCATAAACATTTATTGATATTCACAATAATTTTTTTAATTTGACATAAATTGAAGATTTACAATAAAATATTGTTAGAGGGTTAAACTGTCACTACAGAAACAATAACCCTATTTTATTTTGAAAAGCAACTTCTTTAGGATGTAAAAACTGCAGGTTAAAACACGAGTCCAAGGATTAAGTTACAGGCTATGAATTCTTCCTGAAAAAGATCACATCCTGTCTGTGCATGTGTGTATGTTTCCCTTTTTGTGTGAGTGACTGAGGATCGTTTACAGTAAACTAACCAGCGGAACTATAAATAACCTCACATGCAGATTTATACAGACAGTCCAAAGCTAACGCTGCTGAACCAGTGACTCTTTTTTTTTTTTTAGGTTATAAACTAACAGAAAGTTGATTCCTGCATCAACAAACATGCAAACGAAAACAATTACCTTGCGAACAAGTCGCAGAGCCTGAGTTCTCTCCCCCTCGTTGCTCTGCTGGATGTCAATGCATCTGAAATAAACAAAAAAATTATAATAATAAGTCCTGCTGGAGAGAACACGCATAAAAAATATTAAATGATCCAATCCATCTCTTACCTGGATATCAAATAATCCACCTGTAGTCTGAGGACCTTCTGAAGCACGCATGTGTCCCTAATGAGGTACCGAAGTGCTCGCAAACCTGCAGCACGCACTTCCTTTGCTTCGTTCAGCAAAGCCAGTCGAAGACTAGACATTGAAAGGAAATACAACAAATTACTTAAACATAGAGAAATATACCACCTAACATTATGGTATAATGTTATGAAATTCTGATTCATTCATAGGGATGAGTTTTAATTTGCCTTTTTTTAACTGATCATACTAACCAAATGATGATTTCTTCATATGTAAACCCAAACTGCTCCTCGTGATGACCAACACTGCAGAGGAGCTACAAATGAAGAGTAAAAAAACACAAGAACAATTTTTTTTTCAACCTATTTTTCAAATAAAAAGAGAACTCACTTTAAAACCAGTTTTGCATAAAGCTAAAAAAGCAAACGGAGTTTCATTGAACATCTCTGGCGTGCTGGCCCGTTTGCAGCTGGTGAATTGTGAACAGACGATGCAATTTGGCTGGTGGCAGACGTGGGTCGGTAATAATGAAAGTAAAACCAGCAGCACAGGCAGGTTCAAGAGTAGATATCGTTCGACCATTTGTTGTTTATGAATACATGTGGTTGTCACGGTTATTAACGTGGTAAAAAGAATCCAATTATTTATCCTCGTTCTGTTAAACCCCTTGCATCATAGCTCAGCCTTTTGCTACAGTTTAACAAGCATATTTACTTACAAGATGCATCATTGAAAATGTACCTTTTGAAATTGGAATTGATTTACTTCAAGCAATCAAAATGAAAAAACAAAGAAACCTAAACCTAGGTAAAAAATGTAGTCTGTATATGTTACATCATTGGACTCGTGCATATTTTTTTTAAATAAGGTATACCGGCAATTTCATGAACAAACAAAACTAGCTTGAAAAGGCAATGAAACAATAAAGAAACTGTATCCATCCTACATTTTGGTGACTCACAGATTTATGAATCTAAATTAGTTCAGGAATTTGGACGTCCTTTATTAGTGCCTACAGAACAGGTCCTCCATCCTTTATCAGGAGCCCACACACAGACAGTGGGAATGAGCCGACAGCCCATCGCTAATAACAGTCTGTACCTCTGACGTAATTGGATCTTCGAGCAAAGGATGCTGCCATTTCAGAGCTAATCTCTGTCTCTCCCTCTCTTCAGGTACTTCAAGGAGACTTACACAATAGATATGCTACCCCATCACAGCTGAGGAAGATACTCAGATAGCTGCTTTGAATCAACTCACAAAATATAAGCACATAGCTGAGCGGGAGGAGGAAGAGGAGGGTGGGGTGTGATGGGTTAGAGTGCCAGTGGTGTTGTTTCAAAACAGTTTGGATATTAGAGCCCAAGCGGGTGGAAGGAGAAGGGATGGAAGCATGTGACCACCTCCATGGGGGATTAAGTCACCCTTGCTATCCTGGAACCCTTATAAGGAATCAAAGCGACGGTGCTCTAATAAATGTGTGCATATAAACACACACAGGCAGATCTTTGCTATTAACCTCCATTCAGATTTTTTTAAATTTCAGATTATTCAACATTTCACTTTGGATTTACCTCTTCTTTCTATTTTTGAGCTGAAGACAACTGTTTGAAATACAATCAGGAAAGGCAGAAGTAGTAGGGGAAAATGATGTTTGATTAATTGGATTGGGAATAACTTTATTGTTCCAAAGTTAAATAATAGCGAGAGAGACGAAGCAGTTTAGGGACAAAAAAAGCCTACATTATTGCTCTTTAAAACCATATTTGTTTCCCTTTAAAACAATAATCAATGCTTCTATTAGAGTAAAAGTGAAGGCATGAAGACACCTCAGAGGTCAATGATTCACCCCAAAGCTTTTAGATCTATACTTGTTAAAGTCTGACTTTAAAGACCAGCTCAGATGGAAAATGTGTTTTTAACATATTCTTATGGCACTTTTCTTATGATGGAGGTCATATGCAAAGAAAAATAAGATTAAAATTGTATTTCTGAGTGTTTCTTTATTAAAATCACTGAAACATGAACATTTTAAAAATGATTATATTTGTCACGTAGAAAATACACTGGGTGGGTCATGAGTTTCCCGTTCCACTCCATTATGATCCTACCACTAGTTGACGACTACATCTGTGTACATTTTTGCTTTTTTGGCTAAAAACTGGACAGCTCTGATATTACTCAGCATTTTTCTTACACCACTGATGCTAGGTTGGAGGTGTGAGGGGCTGTAAGCTAGTGGAAAAGTGTGTAAAAGGATGGATGATGAGAAATGGTGGAGCTTACTCCGTTCCAACGGTCCCACCCACAACTCAGAGACAAATTTCTACTGTCGCTCTACAGAAACTGTAGATGCCAAAACTGTTATTTGACAGATTGATTGGTCACTCTGTGGCAGTGGGCGTGTCACTTGAGGAGAACGCTGGGATTGTATGAATAAGTTCAGCTGTTAGCATACGTGGGTGTCATGATGCTATTAATGCAAAGATGTATTAAATTATATTTTTTTTCTTTGACGGTACTTAAGATTTGCAAATGTTGCATGTTGTTGTAGAAGAAGGTTTGACATCGAGTAAGTCCATTCATAGCTGTCATCATATCGCAGCCACAAAATGGGAAATAAATAATATGTTCAATTAACCACTTTCAAACTTATTGTAAGTTGTGTGTATCATCAATAGTAAATTCCCAGTTTGCTCACAGCAGAACATGTTTTTGGTTTTCAAGAATCAGACATGTAGCCGCTACTGAAACTATGTTCTAGAAAACAACACATTGTTTTTATTTTTTTTATTTTGGCTTTACAAAAGTTGATCAGAGTGAGACTTTAAATGATGTTTTAAATATAAAAGAGTAAGCCAACAAGCCATTGGTTTTTGCATCACTAATCAAAGCAATAGTCTTTTGGCTATATGTGCAGGGCCAGATGGAGGTGAGACTCAACTGCTTGCTAAATGTTATTAAAAGTTGGTCTGAGCATTTCCTCAGAGGTTCTCTGAAATCCCTGATCTTGCTCTAATTTAGATGAACCTAAAATTGACTCCATCTCATTAACGATTATGCCACTAAAGTCATGAAGATGTGCTTAATGGAGAAACTTCACTTTTGCTACTAACATTTTACATAATCCAAATCAAATGAAGAACAGGAAAACAAAAAGAAAAACAAGTTAGGCTTTAAATGCATTAAAAAAAAACAATATTTCCATTTAATAGCCATGATATTAGTGTAGATGAATATAAGCTTAGGATGTTTTTCTATTTTTCTATCACCAGAGGTATTATTATATTAACTGTTGGCATCACAATGATAACAGCTCAGCCTGAGAGCAGCAACACTCAAAGAAAGGAAGAAACAGAAGAGGTCAGCAGCTGCATTTCAGGGGAACAGTAGTTCAATAAATCTGTAGTCAGTTGCATGCAAAGGTGTATTTTAATTTTTAAAACGTTTTGCAAAAAAGATGCTGCGACATTCCTACCTTTATGAAATTGTTCAGGTGGCCCAGTTTTCGCATGTTGCTAACTCCATGTGGTTTAGCCACATTTTGAAGAATTTCCCGGAAGTTTTCTGATGGTTCTGAAAGAAAATGAAAAGAAAATCATATGTAATCAGGAATAGCATTTAGCCACATCAATGGACAAAATACCATTGTTGTTTGATTTATCTTAATACTTTAATTTTTATGCAGTCTGATCTTAACAAGTTGAGCAAGTTTTAAAAGGATTATTTCATATTTGGACATCCATCCATTTTCTTAACCAGCTGTATCCATTCATGGTGTCCCTGGAGCTTATCCCAGCTACTGTTGGGCGAAGGCGGAGTACACCCTGGACAGGACCTCACAAACACACACACACACCTAGGAGCATATTAGAGTCCCCGATCAATCTATGAAGCATGTTTTTAGGTTGTGAGGGGGAGCACATGCAAACTCCACACAGAAAGAGCGACTTCTCCCTGAGAGGCTAGAGCGCTAGCCACTGTCACCACATCTTGACATCTCATATTTATAGAAACTACTGCTAGATATAGCAATCAATGACGAGATACATTTCTCAAAGACATAAATATATATCATCTTAATCCAAAATTACGCTTTCATTTTTCGAAACATTTTTATTTCATAAAAACAATTGATATTATTAAAAAGATTTAGAACTTCAAATATAAAGAAATAATAAAATACAGCTACAAAACAAAACAATATAAGTAATAGGGTGTGAGGAAAATGGTGACATTTAGTCAATAAAATGCCTTCTATGATGCTGAAATGAAAGTAGCAAAAAGTCAAATATGCCCCAGTGTGTAAATATATCCTAAAAATGTAAATACACTGGTTCATGAAGCAAAAACATATTACCCTTTAAAGAAACAGTGGTGTTACTGCAATGATATAGCTCGTTCATGTGAATATATGCTACAACACACTTTGAAAAACAATAATTTCCAGAAAAACAGGTGGACTTTGTGAGTTAAGTGTCCCCAACAGCCACAAAAGGGTCCAAACAAAGAATACAGCCGCTGGTTGATGTAAACAAACAAGCAGACAGTGCTGTTGCTAGAGAATCAAATTTAACTCGGCTGAGCAGCTGTGAATCAGTAAAAAATACACCCTATCCCCCCAGATGCATTGCTCAGCAAACCGGCTTAAGCTCAGGTTTTCTGACAGCCAGCGAAGCCCCGTGTATTAATGCAACACTAATGGCTGTCTCGCTAAATAGCAGGCTCTGCAGCCCACTCACACCTACCAAAACAACAGCGCATCGTCATGACTGGTTAGCTGTGGCAGCCAGCTAACGCTAACTCGGCTAGCTAGTTAGTTAGCTCGCTCTCGCCTGTTATTATAGTCACACGGAAAGGTTTTTGAACAAAACAACAACAAAGAAAATGTTTAATTCAAGAAATGCATCCACGTGGCAATCTCACGGTTAATTTTGAGGTTAGAATCTTGTGTGCATAGAGTCAACCCTAATCCATTTTGAGCAATAATAGCTTTGAGAATGATGAGCCTCTGCTTACCTCTACTCAGATCCAGCGGTACGTTCTCCTCCCCGCTGTCATTCCGCCCTGACAAAAACAAACGTAACGGACACGCTGAAGGACAGATTCAATACTACGTTGTCCGTGAGACTTAGTCTGTTTGCAATAAGATGCCATTCCAGCAAATAACGAACTGAGTTTTTCACGCTTACCTCGCATCCGAAGACTCCGGATAGGACGGCCGCGGAAGCTGGCCGCCATGTTTCCAGGAACATACACAACACCGGAAACTTCGCGGAATGTCGCGAGAACACGGACATCAAACGCAAACCGCTGCGGCGCATAGCACAGATCTGGGATCAGGTGAATCCAATTTAATCCTTTAAACTCCAGGAGGAATGAAAACATAATCTGACCTGGCGACTGAATGACAGCAATAAAAGACTGTTTATTCTGCAGCAGCCTCAGAGTTTTAATTGAAAATCTGAAATTTTACCTTAAAATGTACCATATTTAGCATTGATTGATGTGTGCTTATAAACACAGACAGAGGAGACACAAAAACAATCAGGATAAATCAGGATTAATACAAGACAATCAGTAAAATTGTAAAATTATTAAAATAATTAGAATCATAAAACAAAGTTACAGCAGCATTTTTCTTTAAGATGATCGTTAAGATTCCTTTTTAAGACTGTCTTTAAAAAAACAGTATAGACATATATATATATATATATATATATATATGTGTGTGTGTGTGTGTGTTTGTGTGTGTGTGTAAATGATTCCAGTCTCTGTGTGCTGCATAGTGAAAGAATAAAGACCCAAATAAGGATTTTGATTTAGGGAATGCTTATAGAATCTGTTTTGCAGACATGGTGCTGTATATGGGGGTAAAGTGTGCAAAAGCTGGCTCAAAAAAGAAGGCCAAAGACCAAGGAGAGTTTTGTTAATTAACAGCAACCAGTTATTGTAGCCACACAGGAAGGTTTCCAAATTGCAAATGTGGACTAAAAAAAGATAAAGCATCATCTCAGCAGTTTTGTCTCGTCAGAGTCCCATTGAGAGTGCAGACATTGGAATGAATTGAAAGAACGTGTCCCTTCTTACCAAACCACATGGTTTTGGTCTTGGAAACATTTGGATTCAGATGCAGTCTAGAGAGGGCAAGTTGTAGTTCATTGACACTATGTTGCAACTTTCTTCTTGCTATGTCTGAGGAGGGGGCAATGGAACAGAGGACACCAGGACAGAGGTGGATGAGGAGTCTCCTAAAGAGAGAGCTGTTAACGTAGATTGAGAAATGTAAGGTAGTCTGTAAGAGGACCCCGAGTAAAGCGTCAAAAACAGAGGGCAAGTTTGAAAGTTTTATTGCAGAGGAGTATAAGTCAGGGGTGAGGTGAGGCCGAGGCTTGGAGCTTGGCTGGCAGACAGACTGGATGAGGGCTGAAGCTTGGCTGGCAGGCAGACTGGATGAGGTGGCAGGCAGACTGGATGCAGGCTGAGAGCTTGGCTGGCAGGCAGACTGGAGTTTAGCTGGCAGGCAGACTGGATGCAGACTGGGTTTCAGCTGACAGGGAGACTGGAGTTTAGCTGGCAGACAGACTGGAGTTTGGCTGGCAGGCAGACTAGATGTAGACTGGTTGAAGTTGTTCGAGCAGGGATCTCGCACGTCTGGTTTTCTGGTCAAGAGGAATCTGACAGGGAAAAGCTGGAGAGGCAAGGCATAAATAGCTGACAGCACAGGTGAGGCAGATGAGCAATCAAGGCAGCTCAGCAAGGCAGGGAAAAGGAGGGGCTGAGAGGAGCTCAGACATGACAAGAAAAGTATGGGTTCCAATGATAGATCCCTGTGGAACCCCTGTGGTGACAAAAAAGAGGCTAAGAAAGAAATTGCTCAGATTTAATGCATTGCAATCTTTCTGTGGTATAGTCTGAAAACCATGACAGTAATTTTTCAGACACACTGATATCACAAAGCCTGTCAATAAGACAGAAGTGATTAATAGAGCTAATAAAGCTTTAGCTAAATCAATAAAAATTGCAATCACAATGCAATTTAACATCTAAAGGTATTGTTTAAAGCTATGTGTTTGTACCAATTGCAGAGAAATTATAATTTTAACTTGATTTTGGGCAAGTGTGGGCTGCCCGGTGGCACAGAAGTTAGCGCTCGTGCCTCACAGCAAGAAGGCTCTGTTTGTAATCCCAGCTGGGACCTTTCTGTGTGGAGTTTGTTGTTACGGACAGACCTTGACCTACTTTTTTATTCTAGCCTTCAGGGTCTTGATGTTTGTCTCTGTGTAGTTTATGATGGCTGGTCCTTGAAAACTTGTTACTTGATTAGACAAGCATTTCATAAAGGCATTCTCAAAATAATGAACAATGCATTACTAATTTTTAGCTTCTCTTTTGAAATTTTTTAACATTGTGATGCTAAAAGTCCAATCATGAAAAATATATGTATTACTGAATAGCTAGTTAATTGGAAAACAAAGGAGCTACAAAGGAAAGATAAATAAAGAAAATACATTTTTTTGTGCACAAACATTATCAATTGCTGGATTTTCAAACCAAAAAAGCTATAAAAATTCTCATAGCAATAACCATAATCACCACTAGATGGCATTAATGCTTTACAAACCCAAGGGAAATTGTTATTTCAGTTTTTTTTCTAGAAATGTATTGAAAAAAATCTCTTTAATTTTCCAATTAAATGTTTTTTCTAAAATTAGGTCCACATGTTTTACTACCTACTCTCCAAATGTTTCAACACCCTAAAAGGTATTCCCTTAGAGGTGGGCTGTATAATTTCTTAAACCTTGTTGTAAATGCAGGATTTTTTTTTACCTTAAAACAATCATTTTACAGTTTTACTGGCTATTATTTCCTTTCTGTTTTCAAATCATATTCTCTTCCTGTCAGCAGATTTAATGTCACTCCTTTATAAATTGTCTTGGTTGAAAACAACTGTTGTTGCTCATGCTTCCAAAAATGCTGAAGGACAAACACTAATCACAATGTTCTAGTGTTTCACTGAGGTCTTACTGGCAATAATTACTTTTATTTCCTCAAATGACCTTTGATATGTTTAATCGACACGTGACATGTCTTGTGAAATGTGCATAATAAAGCAAAACTAATAAACAGACCAAATGTACTAATAAATTGTCAGTTTTTCACAATCTTTAAAATCCAAAAGACACAAGAGAGTATTCAACAGTTTATTCATATAAAAGCTTAAATTTCATTTGTTAGCTGTAATCACACATCAGTAGTTTCTTCTTGGATTGATCCCTTGTATGTACGTGTTGCAGCACATATAAGAGCATCGATGTCTCGAATGGCTTTAGAGGTATTTTCAAGAGCTTCAGCAATGCAGTCTTCATTAGCAGGCTCACAGGTGACCTCAGCAAAACCTTCTTTGACCACGGCACATTCCTGCTCCGTTTTTAGCAGATGGTTGTTCTCCAGCAGGACTGGATGCAGTACGTTAAAGAGTATTCACAGCTATATATGTAATGTTGAGATGGAATGTTTTAGAACATATTTTAAAAATACACACAGAAAGATACAATTGAATCGTTTTATCTTCTCCAGTTCTGCAGCAACAATACATGACCTAAACGAGAACAGAAAGGTTAGCGTAATGTGTAATACATAGTAAGATGATGAAGAAATACTTCATTTACCGATTATCTGCTCCATGGGTCACATCCATCTGTTGCTCAATACTCACAGAGTTAGATGGATTTTCTTCAAATGTTCCTGACTCATACGTTCTTTTGCTCTGCAAACAAAAGCGTGTTTCACACTGTTACCCAAATAGAAGCTTGCTTTATGGGTAGACGCTGCACCACTATAGGTACCTGGTGAAGGCAGCTGGGAGAAGCAGGGAATTTCAGTAACTGCTTGGCCTGGTTATAACAAGCAATGATCCTATAAAGAATTAAAAAAAGTGTCTGTGTGTTAGTGTGTTAAGGATCTGAAAAACCCTGAAAACTTCAACTGCTGAAATGATAGCTCACCTGTTTGCACGATTCACAATCGAGCACACCGAGTACGCCTGTCCATGTACATCAGGTGGAAGACTGTTCAAGTGGTAAGTGAGCTTTTTTACCTCCAAAGAACAAAAGAAATTTAACGGACTGGTACAAAAAAGGAAAACAAGCCTTTATAGGATTTTATGCTGCGGCTAACCTGTTTCGACTGAAGATCAAGTTTGTGATGAGTAAAATAAGAACTGCTGATGCCATTCGACCGAATGACTGTTCCATCTCCAGGAGATATTTCAATGACTGCTCCACTCAGTATCCTAACACATAGCAGAACTGGATATGTCATAACATAAAAGTAAGAGGCCTTGTGCACCTTTTTCTCACATTATACACTCACCATCACATTCTACCAAAAACAATGTAAATGAGCAACTGATGAGATGCAGAAATGATTTAAAACAAACGCTGAAAAGAGGCATAACTACCTGTACGTAATTCCTTTACACCACACTATTTTCACAAGGTCTGTTGGAATATCTGATGCCTTTCCTCTGACCAGTGGATCTTTAACCTTCCACCTTAAACGTAAACACGAGAGTTGAGGCATGAATCCTTAGACTATGACTGAATTATGCTCTTTTATCAACCAAACCTGTGCCAATGAGGCAGTTGACATGTGAGAGGCAGAGCCAGAGGGAGGCGGGACGTTCTTTCCTCACAGGGTTTATCAGGTGTGTTTATTTCTCCGTTGGTCTCCGTGGAAGTGCTTGGTTCTCCAGCCTCAGTGAAACAAGACGTCCAGTGATGGCGAACTAAAGACAAAGGGTAAGCCCATGCGGGAGGGAAAGCACAGCAAGAGTGATGCTGCACCACTGTGGTGGACCACAACACCTGTGGAGGTTTGAGAGAAAGAACATGGTGATTACACTGTCCGGTTTGAGGTATAAGCAATCGTTTAAATAAAATATTACCTTCTCTGGAGCAGGTGTGATAACTCCAGTATTATCCAACCTTTCTCTCACTCTACTCTGCATTTTAGTGCAATCATCAGTACTGTTAAAGATCAGACTGCACGCTTGAGTTTGACTCCCTGCGCCGTCGTGTTGCCCATCCAAACACTGCGATCCAGGATGCTGACTTTCAGCCCGACTCAAGCTGCACGTGAACTCCACTGAGAACGTTTCACCTGAGGGCGACAGTATCAACAAGGCTTGGTCCTCCTCAGACTTAATCACAACCTCACCCCCAGGTCTGTGCTCAGCCTGACAGGATGACTTCTCCGGCCAACAGACGCACTGTTCAACACTGAAAAAAACCTGCAGAGAAGACGTGGAAGGGGTTAGATAAGCACTTGTAAAAGAGAGAATAATAGTGGGTGGACATAAAGCTGTAATGACCTTCTTTTTGTCAGCAGAGATGAGTTCTTCTGGCAGGTACGGTCGACTTGCATACTTGTTCCTAAATTCTAAAGCAGCAACAACCAGCTCCTGTGTAAATAAATGACAAATGGATTGATTTTAAAACAGTATTCTGTTGAAAACAAACAGGATTCATCCAAGAAAAATCCAAAAGTATTGCTCAATTCATAACCTTGTGTTAATTTATTCAATCTGGACTTAAAATCGTATTATAAAGAGCAAAAGAACATTCAATATGATCAAAAAGTTTTTTTTCTTCTATTCTATGTTTAATAACATAATATAAATATCTAAACTGTACATGTTGATTGATTATGTGCCAGTTGCACAGAATTTGAAGGATTTTCTTGACCTGTTGTCTTATGTCAAGTTGTGAATAAAGTTTGCAGGTTTTTAAATAACAAAAAAGACAAAGAAATCCAAAAGTACACATTTTTTCATTGAACATTTCACAACACAACACAATTTCTATTAGAAGATAATGACATAACATTACAATCATCACAGAATTACAGGCGCGGTACAAAAAACATAATATAAAGTCATTTTTGGTGGTGAGAACTACAAAATACTTTAAAACTGAAATAAGGAAAGAAAAAAAAAAGATGTAAGGAAACGAAGGCAACCAAGCAGAGAAAGAGCACCTTGTATGCGCTGACAGTGAACCTGGTCCTCTGTCGTACTCTCTCTGTGGGCTCCAGAAGGTGCCGGTGAGGGTCTGGGGGTCTCTCCAGCAAAAACTCACTTCCGCACGGGGACAGCTGCAACCGCGTTCCGTCTCTGTAACGGAGATCCAGCGACTCGTCTTCATACATTATGATCAAACTCACTGCGGCGTAGGTATCCATCCCATCGAGGTACTCGTTCAAACTGTTACCGCTTGTAAACAAACGTCACGAGGAGCTCGTTTGAGCGCGCGCTCAGCTAGCTTTCCCGGATGCACCATAGTTGTCACGTGACCTCCACTTTAAATGTTATCATGGACCATAGACTGTATATAAAATAATATTTTTACAGTCTCTGGTATGGACAGAACCAAAATGTCCAACTTACTCAACGACTTTACATGGCTTTTACTCAAATTAAATTTGATTTTAATTCTCACATAGGAAAGTATTTACTATCCTTTCTGGCACACTGAATTAAATATATTTTATGAGGCACTTGTTAACTAACGCTTTTTAAAGGGAACTATAACAACAGAACATTGATAAATGATAAATTCTCAAATTGATAAATTCTCATTGATACAATTGTCAATTCTCTGCCATATATTGGCAGAGAATTAGGTTACAGCTTAATCATTTTTGTTTGTAAAAGGATTCTAAATGTTATATAATCTTTATAATAGAGCCTGGAAAATTATTTTTTGGCTTTAACCCCCTTGTAATCCCCAAAAATTTGTGTTTTTGGTTTATTTAAAAAAATGTATATTTTCTCAATTTAATTCTCTCAAAAGGAGCATAATTTGCTATCAATACATTTTTTTTTTAAATAAGCCTTTACATTGATCAGTAGCGATTATAATTTTGAAGTTTGTTTCTTTAGCTTTGGGTTGGCATTCTTAATTTCTCTGTGAGTGTTATTTTAAATTGATAAAGTATATAATTTTAATAATCTTCCGTAGAAAGATTTTCTCTTAGAGGAAACCAAACCGGTTTTATAAATAATTTTAACTGGTTTCTAAAATCAACAGTAGGTGGCGCCAATGCTTGTCTTTGCAGTTACTCGACATTTAAACAAACGTAGAAGAAGAAAAAGGACCACTATAATAATAGTACGATTGGCTCGCAGCTCTCCTCACGAACTAAGCCGGTTACATCACTGAATCCAGCGACTAAATGACTCTATGATGATTACACCGTCATTTTTCTCTTTCTCAGTCGCTACACTGGAGCTGCAATGAAGGTTTGACATTTTAATCGAATCATTCGTGATTCCGTTATATAGTCTTTGGAGATGATCGCTGGCAGGAGCTCTCTGATGTTAGCTAGAAGCATCGCATCCTTCGTGCTGTGCCGGAGAGCTGATGCTGTCATACTTTGTGTCAAAAATATTTACACACTGCGATTGTATTGATAGCGATATTTAATTTAGATCCATATAGCACAGTTAAATTATTTTAAAACCTTTCACTATTTAGCATTTACTCAGCGGTACACATTGTTCCTGCTTTTAATTGTTTATATTTAGGGGTGCTTAATGCCCGCTAGTCGTTCATCTATTGAATAAAAATAACAATAAAATGAAAGAAAATAAATATGCGCCCTAACTATGGACATGAATGTTCTTATTACTGGCCTATGGTCGTAACCAACAGGAGTCACATATTGACATAAAAATAGTAAATAGTCTTTCCTCTCTTCAGGCAGGGGCCTCGTCCGTGTGGGCTTCATGCTGTGGTATTTTGAATGAAGTCATGGGAACCGGGGCCGTCAGAGGTCAGCAGCCGGGGTTTGGCGCTGGTGCGGGGCCATTCAGGTTTGCCCCCAGTGCGGGATACTCAACGTACCCTCCTACGAGCTCAGGAAGCCCCACGCTGGTGTGCAAGGCCTGTGGTCAGGCCTTCACAGTCTTCAGGAGGAAGGTAGGTTTGTGAAGGAGAGAGCATCCTATCCACCTCTTCTACTGATGTGAACACAAATTACAAGTATTTGCTTTACACCAGTTCCAATGATACAAAAGTGCACTAAACTGTCTCAAATATCCAGTATTTGAAATGATCAGATCAATTCAAATGATTGACAGAATATCCTTTAACCTGATAATGACAGATTGAATGGTTGTGATGGAAAGTGTGATGATAGATTTATGAGAAAACATAAATCATCAGATCATCAATTTCTGTTGAATTTCAACAATTTTATTTGTTTGCTTTAACTTGTTCTTACTTTCCTTGGGACTACAAGTGGAAATGAGCTAAATTTGTTATAATCCAGCACAAAACATCTTGTTTCATGTGATTGATGATCTTTTGTGCATCATCCCTTGTTCTAAATAAACACACTCCTTAAACTTTATGACTTGGATTTGAGATTTTCCCCCTCAATATTATTATTTCTTCATGCATGGCTGTCTATTATTGGTTACTTTTTCCTTATTAGTTTTTAAATAAAGAAAAAATCTGTCTTTGTAGGAAATGCATGAAAGCTGACAAACATTTAATCTTCATAATTGTAAATTAGAAAGGAAGCATTGTGACTTTGCAGATCTATGATCACCACGGGACAACTCTTGACACTGAGATGTCAAAAAAACAGGAAGTTTTTAGTTCCGACTGTCCTCTTTGTACAAAAACCCTTTCAAACAAATCCTAAATATTGACTTGAGCTGGTAAAGTGCATTTTTTATAGTCAGCCTTTTATCAAAAACAAACACACATATTCTTGGATTATTATTATTTTTAATAAATCTGTAATATTAAAGAACAAATGACTCAGCATTCCTCTGCCATGCTGGTGAACATGAATCTCCGGTTGCTCCTCTAACATCCCTGTCTCTCTTGTTTCTTGTGCAGCATGTTTGTTGTGACTGCAGGAAGAGCTTCTGCTTTCTGTGCTGCGTGCTGCAGGAAAACCTGCGCATCTGTGCCACTTGCCATTTACTGAAGGCCACCGCCTTTCAACGTCCACGCCTCATGCGACTGCGTGTGAAGGACCTGCGTCAGTACTTGCAGCTGCGAAACATTCCCACCGATACCTGCAGGGAGAAGGAAGACCTGGTGGATTTGGTGCTTCGTCACCAAGGCATCGAGGAAGAGGAGGAGGACGACCCTGACACAGCCAGCCTTCGCTCGCGTAGCCTGTACACAACAGCCCCCTCCACCACACAGTCGGCCTCCGAACTGTCTGCCTTTGCTGCCTCTCAGGAGGAACCTCTTAGCAGAAGTGACAGCTCTGACACCAACCAGGTAAGAACCGACTTTAATGATAAAAACAATCTGAAGAGAAGAAAAAAACTATTTCATTTGTAGTTTTTACAGCAGTTTCTGGTTCTTCCTAACACAAGTTGGACACGTTATGTAATTTTGCTGCAGTTTTCTTTAGGGGTCGTCCATAATTTTTTGTTTTGTTTTCACATGCCTGCCAACTGTTCGCTAAGAGAATCGGGTTATTTAGGACCCTGCGTACGCTTGATCAATCTGTAGATGATCATCAACACTAAATTTGATTCAAGCACATATTTCAAGACCATTGAAGATGGTCAAAACACCAAAAGTGAGGAGAAATAAACCTACAATCATTAACATCACGGCTCACAAGGTATACACATGTTCACAAATTATATGGCTCACTGTAATGAAGATGACAGCAAATGATGTCAACACCAGCTCTCATGTCAAAATTGTGTTTTATTTGAAATCTAGTGTAATTCACTACACTAAATTTTATACACATTTCTGCTTTTAAATAATAATAGAAGTCTTTAAGTATTTCAGATTTTTATTGAATGTAAAATATTCAATTAAATACAGTAAATATTATTTACTAGTGTTTTTGGGGTTGATATCTGGCTCTGTACTTAACAGCTGAATTTAGGAGAACTTGTATCTGTTTTTTTTTTTGTAAATACTTTTAATATTCTAATGACACCTAATGCTTTTTTTTTTTTTTTTACATTTGCACCTTTTCTGGTGTTAAGCACAATGAAACCCCATATCAACATACCAGAAACTGATGTTGCTTTTTGAACATTAGAGAGGGACCCCTCTGTATTAAAAAAAAAACATTGGGACCTTAAATATGTTGTGGTTTTAATCCTAAACTGCAGTAAAGCAGAACTTGGGGACAGGGTTCATCAATCTTACTTGATGCACCTAAATCCAGTAAAACAATTCTAATTTACTGGATGCAGTTGTTTTGGTTTTTCTTTTTTGTCGCTCTTTTTTTTTTATTTGTTTATTGGCACATCTACTAGAGTTTTCAGCTTGTTTTTTTTTTTTTGTCTAAGGCCAAAAAAAGTGTTTAAAGTAGGGGAGTAAAAGTCAGGGTGATGAGATGAGACTCTCTGGAATGAAAAGTCATGTCGAGTTTCATTTATTATTTATTTATTTTTGTAATGAAAATGAATGGACGACCTCTTACTCAGGCTTCTTTTAACTCCTACTGCCTGTAGAAAGGAGGCTTATGTGTGCGATGTCAGGATCCACTATAAATACTTGTTCCTGGGCTGCTTATGGTGCCATAAGCTTTTCTATGAAGGGAAGGCACACACTATTGTCTCCAATGTATTAGTGAGCCGCCTGTCTAATCCTAATCCTCAGTGATCCAGTGTCTCCTGTGCCCACCTTAATGTTTGTCGTTATGCAGGATATAGGGGATGCCACATCAGTCTCCCTCCTTAACTTGGATCCCAATGAACACACTCCTGAGGTGATTTGTGTCTTATGTACTGTCATCATCATCATCATCATCATAAGCAGAGTGATGGCAGTTCATCTGTCTGTACTTGCTGTTTGCATGTCCACTTCATCCTATTCAGTGTCATAAGGAACTCTGATGCAGCCTTTATAGTAAAATCCATCATAAAGGTTTTTTGATTTACTCCCTTCAGATACAAATAGATTTTTATTTAAAATTAAAAAGAACAGGAATTATATTAAAACCTATGTTTATTATTAGACGTTTGGTTGATTGGGTGTTGAGTGTCTTTTTTTTCCTTTCAGGGGAGTCCTCAGATGCGGCGTCGAGCCAGAGCGTCTCTATCAGACATCTCCAGCCTGAGAGACATCGACGGTCTGTCTGTGAGGCAGCTCAAAGAGATCCTGGCCAGAAACTTCGTCAACTATTCAGGGTGCTGTGAGAAGTGGGAGCTGGTGGAACGCGTCAGCAGACTGTACAGAGAGACGGAGGAAAACAGGAAGTCCTGTGAGTGCCAACTCGTTGATGTACATTTGCTTACTGGTTCAGAATCAGTTCAATTATTCTTTTGAACTGTAAAATGATTGAATGAATTCAATTTACTTTCTTTTTGTTGCAGTGGAAAATGTGAGCAGTACTGTAACCACAGGTGAGATGTTGCTAATGTTTGCGCTATTTCTGTCACCTCTGAGTATAACTCTACACTCTAATACACCCTCTTCTCCTTTTTTTTTTTAAATAATAATGATGATCTTGATAAAATGGCAGCATAAGTAGCTCAAATTCAGAGCTACATTTATGTCATGTTTGCTTTGCTTCTCCCACACTAAAGTGATGGCCTTTCCCCCTCCTATCTGCAATGGTGCCATCGGAGGTAAGGCTTACAGCACCGTGGATGCCCCCTCTCCCCCCTTTTATTTATGTAAACACAGTCACACCCTTACTCCATATGTAATAATTGTGGAGTTTTCATCAGTCACTCATTCATGTGTTGTCAGTAAGTAGTCCTGATGACTCATTCCTGCTGTGGCGGCTTTGATGTGATCATCTCAATTCACTTGGGTCCATTCATGGAGATGCTCATCTGCACTCTCTGAGATCTGCATGTGCACTAATCCTGCAAACTGGATTATATTCACTCCCCAGTGATAAAGATTGATGTTGTCATGGAAACATCCCGATGCATTGACTTTTAGAAAGCAATGGTGGACATGGCATCATACACTGGACCAGATTCTGCAGTTTGATGCCACATTTGATAGCAAAACCACTCATACTTATTTTTTTTTTTGTCTTCTTTGCTTCCTGTCTTGCAGACGGGGAGAACTGCCCGCTGACGATTCACGACGACAATCTCTGCAGGATCTGCATGGACGCCACAATCGACTGCGTTCTCCTGGAGTGCGGTCACATGGTCACCTGTACAAAGTGTGGCAAAAGGATGAACGAGTGTCCCATCTGCAGGCAGTACGTTGTAAGGGCCGTGCATGTCTTTAAGTCCTAACGCACAGCTGCAGCCTCCGTTTCCATGGAGACGGTACCGTAACCCAACGATATAGCTCATGAACTCCTAAATCACAAGAAAAAAACAATTTCCTGGATGTTTGTACTTCTTAAAGTCTTATAGTTTGCACACTAAAGGTAAATATATTATTTTTTTTTACAAGAACAGGACTGTACCTTCAGATCGACTCATCGTCTCACCTGACATCGACAGTTTTCACAAAGCAAAGAATGAGTGACACG
This sequence comes from Oryzias melastigma, assembly GCF_002922805.2. Classification (NCBI taxonomy): domain Eukaryota; kingdom Metazoa; phylum Chordata; class Actinopteri; order Beloniformes; family Adrianichthyidae; genus Oryzias; species Oryzias melastigma. The sequence goes on from NC_050520.1 coordinate 24,940,751, forward strand.
TAGCTTTTTTCACAAAACAAATTGATTAGTTGTTGACATTGTTTGCTTAGAATCACTATGAGAATCTTACTGCAAGTGAGTACTTATCATTCTAGCCTGGGGGGGGGGAGTTGCAGACTCGTACTGAATCTCAAAACAGGAGAGCAAACAAGGTGCCAAACCAAAAAGGGCATGCTCTTTTTTTCTTTTCAGCTATGCAGGGGAGGGAGGGGGGTAGTGCAAGTCTTTAGCATGTTGGATCACAGAAACACAGCTTTGTGTCAATGCGGGAACACTTCCAACCCATTAGAGCAAAAAAAAAATGAAATTAGAAATAACAATTTCTGTTTCACGTTTGCTCTGCATGAACCTGCATTTGACGCTGTTGGCCACGCCCTCCTCCTGACACCGCTGCTTTATTAGGAATGCAGTGGTTTAAAGATTAATTGTAAGATATGATTGGTAATGCTTCCTCCTCTTTAGCCCCCCTGACGTTTGGTGTCCCACCAGGATCCATCTTGGGCACTTTTCTAATTGGATTTCAAAGCATAGTTTCTCCTTTTATGTGCATGCAGATGATTTATAAATCCATCTGCCAGATTCTATACACTTTCAGATGTTGGGATGAGATTAAACTGGCTGCCTCCATGAAAACCAAACTGAATGTATTGATTGGCCCTCTCCAGCCTGCCTTATAGTGTTGGCTCTCATCCTGACCCACAGGTCGCTCACTCCAGCCAGTCTGTGAAACTTTCAGTGTGGCTTTCAATAGGAGTTTAACCACTCTGTTAATAATTAATGCAAGTTTTTTTTTTTACCTAGCTTTTAAAAGGGAAGCCCCTTTTGAATCACAGTGACCTCCAGAAGCCATTCATACTTTTTTGTTCCTGGCTAGATTTTCGTAACCATCTTTATGTTGGGAATCATCACCGTCATCACTCCAAACTTTATAAGCTGACTGACACAAATGCAAACGCTGTCGTCTTGTTGAGTACTCACAACACTGACCCCCAGTGTGTTTTCAGACTTACTTTTTAAATTAATGGCCTTAACTTTTTAGTTGTAAACATTGTGGTTGCCGTTCCTGTCATTTTCACTGTCACTGATCTGCCTCTTTTTGTAGAACAGCATCACTTTTTAAACCATTTCCAATCAAAATCCATCATTTATTCATCCATTATTATTATTTAGATTTGTCATTCCAATATATTCTTATATTTAATGCATAAAACATTGAAATTATTCTCTGTCATTGTAGCAATATTTACCCTCTGCTGCCATCTCTGGTCCATATGAGCACTTACGAAGAGACGAAGGACGCAAATAGGTGCTAACTCATTCAACCATCTTCCATGTCTTCTAGCTGAACTGTGAATGTGGAACTGAATGTTTAGTTTGTTTTCTATCGGGAATGAAATGAAGTGTCTTAAAGGTTTTGAGTTTCCCATGTAGGAGCCATGTATTGAACTATTTAAAGATGTAACTACAAGTTTACCCGATACCTGTGGTAGAGTGAGTATATAGAGAGAAATCGGTAATGTATATTTGCTGATCAATATCAGATGTGTGTAATTATATATAAATATATGTCCCTGAGACTGGGTTATTTTTTACAAAGTTATACTTTATTTTTTATTCCAAATGTGTTTTATCAGATTGTTTTTCAGCAGATCATTCAACTTGAGTCGGAGCATTGCAAGAACATTTTTGTCCTAATTGCCTCCGCTAAAAATAATACTCATATATACGATTCATCCCCCCCTAAAATCCATCTTATTGGGAATGAAGCTGTTGGCTTTTGTTGAACATCAAAAACACTGCAGCTTTCACGTCACACATCTTTACCACTCAAAGTAGTGTAGCGGTTTGCACTTTTCTTTCTTCATTATTGTGTTGGTCTTTGTATTTGGGAATGCTGAACTTTTTATTTTGGTAATTAAAGACTTCTTAAAAGTTGTTGTTTGTGTGTGCAGAACATTTCCATGATATCAGTTTTGAAGCAAACTGAAAACTTTCTTTTTAACCAAACATACAATTTTTTCCCCTTGGTTTTAATGGGACCTTTTCTTAAATGTTACATTTGTAATTATTTTTAATTACAAGCACATAAAGTATAGGAAAGAATTGGGGAAACGGCAATGGTCAAAATGCGTTTTTAATATCTTACTGACAATAAGATGAGAGAAATCTGAGCCAATACTCATGTATTTGTGTTGGCATTTCATTCTGCCACCATACTGGTTTCATTCAGATTGTAAATAACAAAACCACACATTTTCAACCTTAAATTTATATTAGATCTCATTGTGGCTTACATTTTGAACATAAATGTAAATAAGTATTTTATAAAAGCTTCTCAAGTGTAAAAAAATCATCCAAATTTTTATTTTTCTAGAAAGGTTCTCCTGGGAGCAGATGGCGTCACTTCTTGCTCAGATATTAATTCAAAAACCCCTGCAAAGTTTTTCCTGGCTGTAAAATTCTCCATCTGGATTATTTGGAAACATTTACGTTGGAATTAGAGGACTTGACAGATGTCATTTAATAAAGAAACTAGCTGTTGGCAGCGTGTTGTGGTTTGCATTGGCTAATTGCTGCAGTTTCTGGTCTGAAAAAAATGTACATTTCCAGAGATTGTAAATAACTTAAGATTATCACATTTTAAAAATTGCTTTGTGATGTAATTGTATTCAAAAGCTTAACTGTACTCAAATGATTTTTCAGTAGTTAACAAATCATAAAGGCATCTTTACACAATAATGTGTTACAAACAAGCAAAAGGCAAAGAGACTCAGTAAGGGTACAAATGAAAATCTTTTAATGCATTTTAGCACTTAATTTTAAGATTTACAAATATAAACAATATCACATTCACCTGAGGCGATAGAGGACAGCACAACACCCAAAATACAACAGGCAATGTATGAAGCAAGGGTTTCAATTTACAGGAATATTCACAATAAGATGCCACCATAGAAAACCAGACGCGTGGGACTCAAGGTTTGATCTGTCAACTTCCTCCGACTGACTTGTGGGTGTCAAATCCCACCGACTGCATACTGCCACAGGCTCAGAGCTGATAAATTAGATGGATTACTTTAAATTGTGTAAGACGGCTCCGTCAAAGTCACAGAATAAATACAAACTGTAATAAAAAAAAATAAATTAATGTTGAAATATTGAAGAAAAACCCTAATAAAACATAACACTCCACATTAAAAAGTATAAATGTAAAACATGAGGGTGTAACAGAATTTTACAGTTCGTTTACTATTTTATCTTCACTGAAATACATTCCAAAAAAAACAAAGTTGATGACAATTTAGTCACTTCACATGCAGTATTTAATATGATATGGAAATGAACTGTCAAACGTTGATATTGGCACACTGATATGTGACGGCAAGAAGGATACTCTCTGTTTTCTACGCCAAACAGGCTCTGTGGTACTTACATGCCTGGAACACTAAACTTATGAAATGCTGCTTTTACAAAAATACAAATTTCAAAATTTGAAAGAATAAAAATAACTCAGTTACTTACAACCACATCTTTAGAAAAGCACAGCCTTAACAGAAACACATGCATGCTTTTTTTCCTTTTATCAGTTCAGTGAGAACCCGAGCTTTCCCTCCAGAACCTTCCCTCGTTTCATCTAAGACAGTGATTCAGAGACTTATTATCACAGGACCGGTTGTTCCATTAAGTGCAAAGACAGACAGACTGAGCGCGTTCGTCCCGGTAGGAGCTAGCTGGTCTTCTGTAGGAGTTTCTCTTCTTTTAGTCTGAATGGTACGCTGACTGACATCTCTGCGATGAACCTCTCGCAGGCCGTCGTGGTCACCTGCTTGCAGAAGCGGAGGTCGATCTGGCAGATGCTTCCACAGCGTTTGAAAAAGCTTAAGGAATGATCTGTAACGCGGTTACAAACTGGAAGAGAGCAAAAAAAATAAAAGAGAGAGAAGAAATCAGTTATGCCCGTGACATCAGCTTCCTTTTCAGATGGGTATTTTGAAGGTAATAAAAAAATAAAGGGACAAAACTTGTTATGTTTGTATCAAATTTCATGGTAAATGTAAAAATAAAAATTGGATTTATAAAATTCCACCTAGTATTCAAAAATGCTCCCAACTAAAGCTTTAAAAATTAGTTTTTTCAACAATGAAGCCTAACTTCAAGCTATTCTGAGAACTTTACCTGAAGAAAACAGGTGATTTTGTTGCCGTTGTTAATGCTAATTGACACATATTGTGCTCAAAAACATAAAAAAACCCAAATTCTTTTTTTTTTTGCATTTTAGATGAGATTTTTTTATTTCTAATTTTAAAAACAATTACTTAAATATTTTGTAAGAGAACATGAAACTCTATTTTTTGTTTTATTGATAAAGTTTGACCTAAAATTAATTCTGGTGACTTTAGAGGTTCTAAATCTTCTTATCTGTTCGTAAAACTCGAGACAAACGTGAAGTTGTGGTCAAATGCTTAACACACTTGTTGGGGAGTCGCTTCGAGAAGAAAATGCATTGTAATGCTACAGTTGACTTCTATCTGAAAGGACTAAACTGTTGTCTCACTAATATCTGGCTCTGCTAACAGTTACTTTTCTTCTATTTTGAGTAAAACTTATTGCAGCATTTTTGTGTTAGTTTCAAACTAAGGACAGATTTGTTTTGTAGGGGGGGTTATAACTTTGCCTGTGACACTAAGAGATCTACGGCCTTTAGGTTTGATCTTTAATATATCTGACGACTCCATAATACCTCCACAAACCCAGGTGTTTATGTCTCTATACTGCCGCCCTAACTTAACCTAAAGCCTTGGATCTCACCTGATAGGTTGATTTCTGTGAGGGAGTCTCTGGTTGTGGTCCCTGCTGCTGTAAGTAAGTTAACAGACTGGTCATTAATATGGTTGCAGTAACTCAGGTCCAACCTGGACAGCAAAGGCATCTGCCGACTTATGAGCCGCAGGGACGCGTCGGTGATGTCCAGTCCTGCCAGCCGCAGGTCCTCCACGTTCCTCAACTTGCAACAATTGTCCAGCTGACCTGTCACACAGATAGTTGGAGCACAAATTAGTTCATTTTCGTCAGCATTCTCAAATCATCCAAAATTTTCTATAAAAAAAATGTTTTTGTCGTAAAAAGCTTTTATTTCCCTCTCAGCTGTTGTAGTCTGGTGGGATGGAGAGGAAAAGTGAAAGCACTGTTTATTCTAGATAAATAAATATGAAAGAAAAACTGAAGTTAACACACAGCTGCCAGTTTCAACATGGTTTAAAGATAGATATGTAGCTGACAATGTGGCTGCGAGGGACAGATGACTGAACGAGTTCAACAGGACACTGTTAATGTCAGTAGAGGAACCTGTAGTTCTCGTCTTCTGATGGTCAAAATGATTTCTAAAAATATATTTTGACATTTTTTTGGAGGCTCAGATGATTAACATTTATGCCAATAGAAACCTTAAGAGCTAAATTATTTTTTTTAAGTGGCGACAAAAGAACTTTGTAACACATTTCTTGAAAGTATTTCAGTGTCTTTACATACAGACAATTATGAAGGTCACAATGTGAAAAATGTTCTGTGAGATTCAAAGTATCCCGACCGCATTCCTTCAACTAAAAGATTTCACTCTGTTCTGAAATTTCCTTTTCAGTTTTTTCCTTCTTCAGAGCTCAAATATTTTCAGAGTTACACAAGGCAGACGGTGCTTCCTGCACATCTTTCAGATGGGACTGATAAGTCAGCTGAGGAAATAGTTACTTAATTCTGGGCTTAAATCTCTGACAGCAACTAGAAGACTGTATGTGAAATAGACAAGAATTTATTAAAAACCAAAAAAGTATAACTTTTGTTTCTTTACAATGTGATCACTTCTAAAAAAACATTCTTGTCTAAGCAAGACATCATTAAAATGTTTTTTCTGAGACTCTATTAGCAAATACTTTTCCAATGACAAAGGTCACCCTCTTGTAGTAAACAACTCTCTTCTTAAACTTGTTGCACCCTTTCCTGGTTTTGTTTTCAAACTGCTCCAACAAGCTCCAACATGAAGGAACTTCTTTTTCCCTTCTCTGCTGTATTGATTTGTCACTCACTTCCTCATAGCACATCTCCTTTTCTTTGCGGTTATGTTTTAACATTTGGTTTGTTCACTCTTTGGCTCCAGTAAGTGAGAGATTTTTTTTCTGCAAAAGGAAAAAGGGAATTGAATCTTGAGTTTGCTGACTCACTATAGTGTACAAAAAAATGTGTTCTTTTTTATTCAAAATCACATCTATTTGTCTCCTTTGGGATACTGAATATTATCTAGCGTAGTAATGTGTCTAAGTGCTGCAACATATATGATAGTGCAGTTAGAAGGTTTGAGTTTGGTCGTACCTGGTCTGTTGTCTGTAGGCGGCGAGAGGAGGTCCCTCATCTGTGCATCTTTGAGTCCTTCCACCCACTGTATGTCCAGGGTGCGCAGCAGAGGGCAGCTGGAGGTGCAGAGTGCAGAAACGGCCGCCCAAGAACAGCCCGACAGCTTCAACACTCGCAGACCTGAACCACAAAGAAAGCTTTTTAAATGTGGCGCTAACGTCACAGAGAAACACCTTATTTGAGGTTCTCTTATAATCACACTCACCTGGTAATCTGTTAATAAGCCAGCTGAGCTGCTTTTTAGAAATGTTGGTCCAACTGAGATCCAGGGAAACCGGCTGTCTGCGGACGATTCCACTGAGCATGAGAGGGGTGATCGACGTGCAGCGGTTCAGATCAATCTTTGTCCAAAGTCTCTTATCACAACACCTGGAGTACAGAAGGTGATATTTATGAAGCATGTCAATTAAGCTGAACTTAAAAATATACAGTCAAGCCTGAAAGTGTTAATCGCCCTGATAAATTAGGAATACTTGACTTTTTGTTAATTTTCTTAACAAAAATGCATCTCGTCTTATTCTTATTGAACCATTTCCAATCAGGAAGGAACTCGTTGGTTGACTGAAAGTCCCGTTAGGTCAGAACCGGCCAAGGGACGAATAGTTTCAGGCTGGACTGTCTAGGTGCAGTGCAGACGTACCATCTGTTCCACGTCTTGCAAACTCTCATGCAGACACACAGCTCCTGGTGTGTGAGGTAGCTGAATATTTTCATCCACACCTCGCGCTGCATGACGTGCGCTTTCCCGTCTTTCAGAGGCAGCCTGTCGGGAGGCGGGCTTATGGGGGGCGGCCGGATGACGTGCCGCTCCATTTGGACGCACTTGGGCGGGGAGCGCGGGGGCACCGGCCGCGTCGTCGGGGTGCTGCGGTTAAAACCGAGCGGCGTGATCCGACTTGGGTAGAAGTGCCGCAGTTCCCAGGGGGTCCCGTTCATCTCTTTGGTCTTGAGGTGGGACCGCTGATCGGCAAGCTCGTTGCCGTTGCGAAACAACCGCTTGGGCTCCTCGTTTTCCATCTCTGGCTCCACCTTGAGAGGCTGCCGGTTCTCGTTAGCCAGGGAGTCCTCCGTCTTCTGGATTTCTTGGTTCAGTTCTTTGCTCAGTTCTCGGCTCAGGTCTCTGTTAGGCAAGCGCCGCTTACGTCGAGCTTTTGGACGGTGACCCTTCTCCTGCGTCTCGCTGCCGCCCTCGCTGCTGGGACCGGCCTGTGGAGAGCTGCAGTGGGATTGGTCGCTGTCTCCGAGAGGCGTTCTGATGGAAGGGTTCAAGTGATCCATTTTTGAGTCCTTGTAATCCCATTCATCTTCTGTGTCTCCAAACCGCCCTTTTCTATCTATGCTGCTCCGGAATTGCTCCCTTACTTCATCATCGTCATCCTCATATGTATCTTCATCATCCTCTTCGGTCTTGATTTCCTGTAAAGTTAAAAGTAATCGTGGATTCAAACACTGTGAGAACCACTAATATTGCTACACACTTCTAAAGAATGTGGGCCGTGTCTGTTACACAAACCTTCCTCTTCACACTGAGATCCTCCTCCTCCTCATCATCAAACAGCTTCCTCTTCTTCCTCAGTTTGTCCTCAGGCCTGGAGCGTGGCAGGTTGCTGGGGGACAGCAGAGGTGGCTGTCGGTGGATGGAATCCTCGAGCCTCTGCCTCGGCGTTTCCTCGCGGTCCGGCTTCCTTTTGGGTACGGACGAAACGTCTCCCTCCTCCTTTCCAGGTTTCTGTTCCCGCAGCAAGGAGCCGGGGAGGTTGGAGGCGTACTTGAACCCCGGACCCCTTTTTTGCTTCAATACCAAAGGGGACAACAATTGCAAAGCGACTTTATACCTTCAGCTTATGGAGACCAGGAAACTCAGCACAAACGCTTAAGCTAATGTTTGACAAACTTGCTCTGCTGACCAAAATATCAAGTCGTTGCTCTTCTGTGACTCACATAGCTATGTGTGAATGACATAGCAAACAAATGAGTAAACAGGAAGTTGGTTAAATATAAAACTGGTGAAACTCAAATACACACAAAAAAATAAAGGAGGAAAAAAAAAAAACCTGTCTGACACTAAAACCAGTTGTTTCTGAAATACGTGGAACACTGACTTAGAGTGCAATTCAGTCACACACATTTCTACTCACTTTTCCACTTTTCCCAGCATGGTTGCACTTTGGACATTCCCAGCAGTTAGGGAGTTCATCGTTCACCACTCCTGAGGCGTCACTCACCTGAAGGAGATTAAAGAGTGATGCACACAGTTTTAACTCCGACCACAAACTCTGACCATGTTCTACACCAAGCTTCTGTGTGTCAAACAGGACAGGGGAAGTGAAAGAAGAAAAGACAGTTGAAATGTTTGCTCGGCAGGTTTGTCAGCACAGCTGAACTAGAGCGGGAGTTTGAAGTTTTCCTTTAGTGATTACAAGAAGTACAAACAATCAAGTATTTTTGCTGAACTATCCTAAATATTTTCAATTAGGTTTCTGTGACAAAAACACGTCATACACAATAAGAGAGAGAGGGAAAAAAAAGAACTAAAGGCGTGATGTTTAGAGCATTAAAGCCATTTGCATTTTTTTTTAATAATTCCACTTTAAATGCGGACAAAAATAAAAAAAGTATCTATCCAAACCATGATTACCACACACTAGACTGCATGAATTTCATCTACCATAGTCAGCTTTTCCTTTAGGACAGTGAACCGAGTATGAATCACATCATACAGTACTTCTCTAATGTTCGAGTCATTCAAACTTAGCAACAATATAATTATGTTGTTTAAACTCAATTTCAGCATCAAATTGACTTAATTGCCCGAAGCACAACTGCCTGGATCACGTCTGTGGTATTAAAATGATCTGAAATTCATTCGACTCACACATTGACAGTCGTAATTACTCGGCGGAGTTGCTCAACAGTTACCAGCCGGGCTTTCAGTACCTTGAGGCAGTTGGGATGAACAATCTCGTTGCAGATGGAGCACTCCATTAACATAAAGTTGAATTTGTCCTCATCGTCTTGAAGTGTGTCCTCCTTCCCTGCCTCTTTGCAAACAACACACACTGCGGTGTGAGGCAGGACGGGCTGTAGAGAAAACAAAAGAAAGCGCTGCTATGATATGTCATCATCCTTTTGCAACAGTATCATGAGTTGTATTTATTGTGAGATGCGTCAAATCTTTTTTCTTTAAATGCTGACATACCGCGATACACTGCCTCATGATGCACGACTGCTTCATGCGTCCCGGTCCACCAAACTTCTTCATGTCCTTGCAGAAGTGACACTCTCCGCATTCGGTCCGCAGGCAAGCCTCACACTTGCGGCAGCGCGTCCGCCTCCGCCTGGCTCCGGACGTGCTGCGGTTGGACGGCAGCTTAACGGTCGACGTCGTCCCCATCTTGGGTTTGGGCCGGTTAGCCGCCCGCTGCTGAAAACAAATCGTTCAGGTTTAACTGTAGTGAAATGTGATGAATGGTAAGAAAATTAAACCTATTGGACGTGCTGATCGGTTCAGTTTTAATTGTGTAAAATATATTAATTAAATCATGCAAAATTTGTATGCAATACAGTATAAAGTCTGAAGGACTCATGTTTCAAAGACATTATTTTCGATCAAAAACTTTATTGTTCAGTAGGCTTAATCGACTATTAAAATAGTCAACGACTAATTTAATAGTCGATTAGTCGTTCCTTTATATCATATAGTGTCAGAGTGTAGAGTAAAGTTGAACACAGCTGTGACTGTTCAGCACCAAAAAATGTACTTTTTTTATATTTAAGTCAGTGAGACCAATATGTTATCTTCTGTGAAGAATAGTTCTTTGTTTCAGATGCTGACCTCATTTGATTTAATCTTGTTTTAACGCCAGAACCAAATGAAGGACAGAGGCTGCATGATTCATTAAAGGTTTAATCAACTATCATCTTAATTGTCTTTATTTTGAATTAGTTTAAAGCAAATGATGGTTAAGATGTGTGCTTTACACCCACTTTGTGCATGACCCGATTAGTTGACTAATTGGAAAAAATAATCAGTGAGTAGTCGACTACTAAAATAATCATTTGTGGCAGCCCTATCGTTCAGTCATAGATGATTGAAAAAACAATGGAATTTATGTCTGCATTTTCAGTCACAAGAGCCAATCACATCCACATAGAGTAAAAAAATAAATAAATCCCTTCACTGAAATGCTGCAGTCACACACATGGTAACAGCTGGTGATTCCGCTTTGATCTATCAGGAAATCACTAAGCAGAATTATGAAATGGTTATAAATAATCAAATCTGTGTGTGCTGCATTTTTCTGCTTCTTCCCAGCGGCCACAACAGGACTACAAAAGACTCTGAAGAAAAAGACTAATCATAGACCATGACAGTCATCTTACTCTAGCAAGAAGGGTTACCTTGGCAACACATTTGCCTTCCTAGTGGCAAATGTTTGAATATGGGCCTGTGAGAGAGATGGATAAAAATAGGCTCATAAGAGGCAGTTATTGTTTTATTTGAGGCTGTGAACATTTTCCAGCTGTCATTTCTGCTTATTATGGGTAACAGAGACGCATCCCACGTGAAATGGATAAATGTCGTGGCTCACTTGATGATTGTTGAGCATGTCTTTCAAACAACAAGCCCGATTTTTCTCCACTCCAACAAATACATTTCCCTCACTGTGGGCAGGTATAACAAGTACATTTCAATAGAAAGGGAACAGGTTTTTCCAGGCTTTCCACATTCTCAACAACTGATGTTTAAATTTGGAGCAAGAGAAGGGACAAAGTAGAAATGTACCTCAATCCTTTCTAAGAAAATCATCAAAATTAATGATGCACAGCATCGTCCTTCTTTAACAGTTCACCATAAATCTTGAGAAGGAGTTTAAAATTCTACATTTTAGAGATTTTTTTTTTTTTAAGTGTGAGGTGGGTTTTCTTCATGCAAACACTTCCAGGAAAGAAACGTGAGAAGCTATTACAAACAGACATAATGTCAATAACAGTTTGTCCAATAGCATGGTGCGTTCTGCAAAATGTTTAGATCATAGGCTGGACTACTTTCTAACAGAGCGAGAAGAGAACGTTGCAAGGTGTTGACAAAACGCTGCATTTTTAATTTCCTCCTCAGAAATGTCTGACTAAATTGTAAACGGCTGATCATTCTCTCTGTTGTCCTGCAGTGACTTGTTTAGCATGCACATATCATCTGCTAACAAATTTAAATTAATGGATCTGAAAGTGTCCACTTTGCAGTTTTTGTAGAAAAAAATAACAATCTTAGCATCTGGTTGCAAATGTGTCCAATGTCCACTTTCATAAATGAGATACACAAAAGTTAGTGACACACTATAACACTAGATGTCCACTGCTTAGTAGATGCATTTCTAAAAAAACAAACTAAAGCAGATATGCAGAGCTCTGACCCATAAGCAGTATCCGTTATCAGCTGACTTGTCCTTACAGTAACTCTAGAACAATACGTCAGGAATTTAGGATTGTTGCCAATGACTATAAACAAACAAAAAAAAAAAGAAAAGAAAGAAAAGTCCTCCACAGTGAGCACAGCCTCACACTGGACATAAGTGGGAGAAAGTCACAAGGCTTATTAGTTACAGGATTTCTTCGAAAGGCATTTCTGACCATGTGTCTCAAGTGACGATTTCAAACTTTCAATTGGTGATTAAGTGTCAGTGGGTGTTGTGGATAGAGATTATGTAAGCACAGCGAAGTGACTTACAAATCACATATTTTTATGGCCAATTGTCAAGCCAAGTTTCACTTGTGCAATGCACTAAACTAGGTGTGATTCATGGCTGCACTTAATCCCACAAATGTTCACCTCTATGCTGGCATTAACACTTTCTCCAGGGCTGCCTTAACTGCTTAACCAGGTCCATGGTCAGTGTTTGGAGGAGACCTCTGCTCCTCAGTTCTGGAACCACTGGATCAACAAGCAACAGAAGTAAGAGCTACTTCATTGTTCCCTCTCCCCATCCCCCTCCTAGGTCCCTGCCCCAACAACGTTTTGCCTAAAGCCTTCTTAAAGGCGCAGAGTGGTGGGACAAGTTTTGGAAGTGTGTGTGTGTGTGCCAAGAAACAAATCAAAAATAAAAATCATAAAACGGACGTTTCCATTGCGTGAAATAAGAACTTCTAACAGTACAACGCAGAGCAGTCAAACTGCTGAGGGATAGAGGCTTCTGGCCACAGCAGGAATTTTGAAACATGATTGGATGAAGCTGCTGAGTAGTAGAGATGGACAGTACAAAATGGGTCAGTTCTGGATAACATGATAAGAGGGGAAAAAATTAAATAAAATGTACACTGTCATTTTGACTCTCGGTAAATATACAATTAAATAATATTTACAAGCGCTGTTTAAGTCCCCTAATTAGTCGAGAAAAGACGTTTAAAAAAGACGATGTACTCCTTTCAACCTGACTCACATAAACACAAGAAGAGCGGGTGTAACGTCAACCTGAAGTAACCGCTGAAAAACGCTTTCCTTTTGTCTCGGTGTCCCCGGTACAGCTCACAGTACGGTACAATGTTGTTCAAATAAAGTGTAAAAACATTTACCTGCTCGGACTCCGACTCGTATTCCTCATCCTCTCCACTCATTGACAAGGCCATGACTCTCCTCTCTCATCGCTTGTGAACAGCAAACGAAACTAACATGGCTGAACAAACCACCAGATCAGCCCGTTCCCCCTCCTTCACGTCATTACGAGCGTGCTGCCTTCACGTGCCATGGGAAAGAGCGGTGCCGTGTTATCTAATCAACCTCTGCTTTTCACTTTGTTGGAAACAGGCAGCTGTGAACCCTAATTTGAATACAGGAATTGTATTAGTGATTTTATGTATACATACAACCCAAAAAACTAACGGATTACGTCTTATACTAGGTAAAATCGTTTAGTTAAGACAATAAGACAAGGCTTGCAACTGCTGTTTGAGTATGCCACGTGAATGCAGCATCACTGTTGCAGGAAGTGAAGATAGGCAGGTAAGACAAGACAGTTCACTCAGACACGTCGAGTCAGTGTGCCATTTTTCTTATCTTCTTTTTTTAAGGGAGTGGTTGTGGTTATGTTATGAGGGACATTTTTATGTTGTATTACTTAGAATTCATCGTACAAACTGTCCACTAAATTTAGAACTAAATTTTAAGATATTATACAGATCTTTTGTAAACATTGTTTTTATATATATATATATATCTATCATCATCCATTGTATGACAACATTATTATTATATATAGCTTTGACCTAATGTAAATACATTTTAAAGGCATATATAGTGACACTGGCTATTTTTACTTTATTTTTTTTCCCTGCTCTTATAACCACGTTGCTAATTTGGGGGATAAAAAAACATAACATTTTGCAGGCATTCATACTGAAAACTATCATAAATTATGTGCAAATGTGGTCAGTTCCACCACAAATAAAATCCAGCACTGATATTTTCAGACAATAAACATGAGAATCAATCTGTACGCTTTCATTTAAACTTTTTCCATACAATTACAATTTATTTATTTTTTAATATAATATTTTCATGTGTTCCTTGATTTCATTGCCTTCTTTTCAGAAAAGAACAATGGTGACATTTTTAACAGTCGTGTTTTGGTTTTGCATGCTGAATGAGAAGTTGCATCAGCTGCCTGCAGGATTCTTCTTTAACTGTCACCACTCTTTAAAAACTCAAATTATACTGAAAAGAACCTTGTCAGCACTATACACGAAATACTTTCACTTTTTATTGTTTCAGGTTTGCATGCTTGAGCTGCTAGAAGCCTATAATTTGTTTAAACACGGTGAAACCCACTTTTATTATTAGATGTGTGGAGTAAATGTAATACATTATACTATAATGGGATAGTATGAAAATCTATTTGAAATACAAAGTAAATCAAATGTAATTTTACATTGTATTTTTTATTAAAATGTCTGAATTAAAAAAGAGAAACTTTTACTTTTGTAAATGTAGAATTGGCGGCGCACAGAGGAAAGGGGCGAGCCCAGCGGCAGCAAGGGATTGTGGGTATCTTGAGTTTCCTTACTGTCAGCTGTTGCGCCAAAGTTTTGACATAACTTCCTAACTTACTCCGACCAGGTTAATATAGTATTATTTCTATAAAAAAAAAAAAGAACACCGTTTTTTTTTTTACTTTATCGCTGGCGTTTACTCCGTCCTAACTGCTAAGAACAAAACTATTTCAGAAAACTAGTTTTCAGACTTTTACTAAAAAACTTTCGCTATGAGTAGCGAGCACTCTCTGCAGGCTCTGTCTTGGAGAAAATTGTATCTAAGTCGAGCCAAATTAAAAGCCACCAGTCGAACTTCAGCGCTCCTGTCGGGTTTCGCAATGGTAAGTTTGTTTGCCTTCGAGATTTGCGCGGTTCACGAGTGGATTTGTGTGTCGAGAGTTTCTCAAGAGCGGCGGAGTTCACGCCTTTATTTAGGCCCCGTTACTGTTCAGTGTGCGGGCACAGCATCCGTTCATTCAGGACACAGTACAGTAACCTATGTACATGAACGTCCATAATAACAAATATTGTTTGAGAATTTCTCTGATTCAAACTTTTTATAAGTTTTTTTGTAGCAAAAAAAAAAAAAAAAATACCTGTATTGAACAAACAGCTGAAAAAACAGCATTTAAAGGTACAGCTTAAATTTTATTTATATGATATTCCTTTATCAAAAAAGTAGTGCACTTAAAATGTATTTTATTAAGTATACTTGAGTGTAAGTAAAGCAAGTATAGTATAGTATACGTACCTGAAATATTAATTGAACACTTCTTCAGACTACATTGGAACAATTTACAATGCATAGATGGTATTTAATAAGTAAACTTTTAGAATAAGTACAATAGACTGCTTTATTTTAGCCCTTGTGCTCTCTTATGGGGTCCAGATGACCCCACCCTTATATTGATGTGTGATCCCTCCCATGACAAAGGTGGACAGGATTTTATGTTTTTTTATATTAATACTATGACTATTCATTATGAAAGCTTAATAGGTGGATCGGAAATATCTATAAGCTTCAACACCTTTAATTTAAACCCAGAGTCTTCACACTAAAAGAGCTATTTCTAGTTTCTTACTGACTAAAACCCCGTGAGAGCCGGAAAGTCTCATCTCACTTTAGACTTTTTAAAATTTTTGTGGCCATTAAGCCTTTTTTATTCTAAAATTTTGCGTCTACATTTTTACAATAATAGAATTATAAGAGTGTTATATTTTATAACATTTTTAATTTATTTTTACTTTAGTCAGCAGCAAGTTCCTTTCAAAATAAAATGCATCCTGTGTCAAATAACTAACTAACCTATTATTTTCAAAGCATTTTTCTTTATAAAGCCTAACAGCCACAACTGAGGGATAAAAGAGCCACACATAACTTCAAAACATAAATTAGACACCTGATTTAAGCAAAAGAAAAAAAAAAATGATGAAAAATTGATTTATATTTTCAATATTTGAATTACAGGTTTTTGGAGATCACAATTTTTTGTTTTTGTTGATACGGAGCCCTTTAATAATACACCATCTTTATCTTTTACCCAAACAGTTAAACCTTTTTTCTCTTGCATTGCCTAAAAACTAGTGTTCACTTTGAAATTTGTTCTTCCTTCAGCAACAACCAACTTTATAAGGTCTTTACAACTTCATAAATAAAACATGATTGATTTGATACTTCTCTTATCCGCAACCCTCATTTTTTACATTATTGAAGTAAGCGTATAGGAGCCGATTTTAATGCTTTGTCTTGGTGTCACAAATGGATAATCTCCATGAGTAGCCTCAAAAGCAAAAGCAAATAAATTCCTTTCAAACTGTCTTCTAGTCTTGAGAAGGAAAATCCAGTTTTTCTTGCATCAACAGGTTAATCTGGAACATTTAATGAACACAAAGGGCTAAATCAATAGGGGAAGTGACAAAAGAAAGATAGCAGCTTTAAAAGTAGGTTATCTGTGTAAACATTTGTATTAAAATTGCTTTTCCTGACTTCAACCATCCATTATGCAACCATCCATTTGTATGCATTTTCAAGTCACAGCAAATTGTCTTTGTTAATGTTTTCTAGGTTGCCATGGTGGAAGTACAGTTAGAGCCGGACCACGACTACCCTCCGGGGCTTCTGATAGCCTTCAGCGCTTGTACCACGGTGTTGGTTGCAGTGCATCTCTTTGCCCTCATGATCAGCACCTGCATCCTCCCGAATCTGGAGGCGGTCAGCAACGTGCACAACCTCAACTCGGTCAACGAGTCTCCACATGAGCGTATGCACCGCCACATTGAACTAGCCTGGGCTTTTTCCACCGTAATTGGCACGTTCCTCTTCCTGACGGAGGTGATGCTCCTCTGCTGGGTGAAGTTTTTGCCGCTCAAGGACAACAAGGAGACAAATAATGGCACCATCACCTCCGGCGAGGCGGCGGCCATCGCTTCCACCTGCATCATGGTGCCATTTGGCTTGGTCTTTATTGTTTTCGCCGCCCACTTCTACCGCACGCTCGTCAGCCATAAAACTGACAGGCAGATCCGAGAGCTGGAGCAGGTCATCAACCTGCACAACCAATTGGACCACACAACTGAGAACGAGGAGCTCAAGCCCATCCATTTCCCCTGATTTGAGAGGCTGAGTGTGGAAAAACAGGGACACTCAGCAGGTATCTTCCATGACAAATCCGTTCTTGTTTGTCAGATTTGCACAGATGGTTTTTCAGTTCAGGTGCGTTCTACATGCTGCATGTTCATCAGACTGGTCTTATCTGTTGAAGTGGAAAAATAATTTCTTTGTAGCTTTTGTTGTAATTATTTTAAAATAATTTGCCCCAAATGCTCAAATGTTCTTAAAAAGCAGCACTTAAAGTTACTTCACCTTTTTTGAGGTAATGAAATACATAAACCAAATACAGTTACTTTGCACAAAGAAATTGGTTTTATTTGTAAACTCTAAACAGGATCTAAAACTCATACTATGATCAGTTCAGTCCAATGATAAACTATTTATGGTAAACATTTTCAAAAGGCCATATCTTTGAATGTTAGTTTTTAGTAAAGCTTTTATTTCATCCTAATTTTAATGAATGTTTTGTCACAGCTTTTTCTCTGCTGAAGCTTTATTGTATCTCTCTTTTGTGTCACATAAATGTAGTTTTAAAGCAAATACAATTCTCAAATATCAGCTGAGATCTTGTTCAAATATTGCCCAATAGCCTCAGTTATCTTTTGATCTATTTTTAAAGTGTTCCCAGTGGTCTTTAAATATGATTATGGTGTAAAATGATGAAACCTGTGTCGCTTTCTAGGTCAGTTCCTGCAGAGCGGCAGGATTTAATTCAAAATTTGCATCTGTGGGTGTGGAAGTAATCCTGCCCTGACTTCCCATCATCACTTTGTTTACACTCTCTCCAACTCAGTTTACAACCCCAAGCTAACGTTAGCGGAGCAACAAAATGGCGAGTAATATCGGAGCTATCCAGCCGTTCAGTTTTGAGTTAGTTTCCAGCTCGGATGAGGAAAATGAAGATGTACATGGATCTATTTGTCTACAAGTGGATGCATCATAATGGAGTGAAGCAGGGAGACTGTGGCCCGTTGATTGTAGTTTGTATGTAGCAACTACAAATTTTTCAAACAGCATTTTTTTTATCTGCTCCTGATCCAATTTGAAATACTCAGAAACACAGTTTTAATTTTCTTTATGTCCTCTATTATGAGAAAAATGCTACAATAACAGATTAAAAACACCATATTCATTGGAGTGGGTCTTTAAAGTCACATTTACAAAGCTTTTTCATAATGTACTTTGGTGCTGTTCATTGTTACAGTAGGTTATCTGGCATAATTATGGATTTACATTTTACTTTTTTTAACTTACTTTCTAAAGTGCACCAAAATTGTTACAATAAGTGTGAGACTACAGACTTGAAAGGCCTGTATTTTTAATAGCTTCAGTCAATAATGCATCATTTTTTCCAAAGAAGGAAACAAATTTGTTAAATAAATGTTTAGCAGTTATGTGTGTTTAATGGTTATTATTCCTTTTTACAGAAAACAATTGTTTTGTTTTATCCTGCAATAACTTTCCAGTTAAAAAGATCACCAGGAGCTCACCAAATCTTGCATGTTTTAAGCATTTTACCAGTTCTTAAAGTATGACAGAATCAAAGGGGATGTTTAGAAATTTGGCATATTGCAATATCTATTGGCAACTACTTTGCACCCAGTTTTAAGTTACAAGTTTGAGCATGTTTTCACATTGGCTTGTTTTCTGAGTTTTGAGCATAAATGTCTATTTTTTATACCTTTTGGCTCATCAATGAATGGTTCTACTTGGTTGTTATCATTGTCTTTGTTTTCTTTAGTGCAAAAGTGTGACTGTTAAATGTGAGCACAATATTCATGCTGTTTCACCTGATAAAGAAGTTGATTTACAAATATTTAGGTACCTGATGCTACTGTGAATCAATTATTATAGCTTTACTTCTGTCTGTAATATGTATCACGCAAAAAGCATTTATTTTAATTTGAAATAAGACAATCATTTTCCAGACCTGAATAATAATATTTTCTCATGAAATAATTAGTGTAAAAATGGTCAACTGTACAAACTGTATATTAAAATAATATGCTGGCAGCATTTTGTTCTCAAAAAGCTTTTTATAAAACCGAAAACATGATTGAAGATGTGCTGTTTTTAGTGGATTTGTGATTATATTTATTAAATCGAGTGTATTTGATGGATTGTTTTCGAGTTTGAGTTGACTTTTTATTAAATGTTTTGATCTTGGCATCTCTGGTTCTTGACTCAACAGGAAATTTCTGTTTTCAGTTTGAGGTTTGAGACTCTTTTTGTGTGTCTGCATTGAGCGAAGTGCAAAAAAAACAAAAAAAAAACTCAAGCAGTGGCAATACAAAGAAAACCACACAGGAAATGCCTGGATATGTTTCATGTTTGTGTGAAACATAAACTGTTAGTCATGTGCATAAACTACAGCTAGGCATCCAACTTCCCTCTGACTTTGACTCTCCCTGCTCTCTTGCCAGCAGTGGTTTTTACTTTTTACCACTAAATTAAGCTGCGTTTTAATAGAATGAACAAAGATTCTTGTTTGGGATTTCTTTTACAGATTAGCATTACTGAAGTTGAGAAGAGATAACTGCAACACCGTATATATACAGTATCAAATTTGTTCTGCAATCAGTACTTCAAGAAATGTGAAGGTGGGATACACCCTGCAGGTCACTAGTGTGTCGCAGGGCTCAATCATTTTGGAGACAGAGGGATGCTTGAGCCTATCCCAGCTACTGTTGGGTGAAGGCCAGTCCATCACAGAGACACACAACCACACACACTCTTAACACCTTTTGACAATTTAAGATGAATCACTTAACCAGGAAAACAGGTTTTTAGACTATAGGAGGAAGTTGGAGAAAACCCACATGAATGTTGTGAGGATGTGACAGTTTCCACATGAATATGTGTGGTAGATCTCACAACAGCTAAAGTTTTAACAGCTGTAGAATTGTAAAAATAATATGTCATCCCCTAAATTCAACACAAACACATTAAAAACTATTACTATTAATATTAGGAACACAATCAAATGTCATACATTGTTTTTTATTCACAGTTTCCCAATGGTTTAACCTAAAAGTGGCCCAATTTAGCTGATGTCACTATATTTAGACAAAATGTAAATTCCACACAGAAAGGCCCCAGCTGGGAATTGAACCAGGGCCTTTAAACTGTGAGGTGACACCACCTCATAGAACTGAAGAAATATA
Source organism: Oryzias melastigma (assembly GCF_002922805.2). Lineage (NCBI taxonomy): Eukaryota > Metazoa > Chordata > Actinopteri > Beloniformes > Adrianichthyidae > Oryzias > Oryzias melastigma. The sequence goes on from NC_050520.1 coordinate 24,960,956, forward strand.
CAATATTTATGTTTTTGTATTGTGTGTTTATAACAACATAACTGAAGATAATTGCAATAATATAAAGGACAACAATATTGAGTGTCCAGTCTAAACATCTACAAATCAAAATCTGTCAAATAAATAATTCATTTTGACAAAGAAAATAAATTCAACTTTCTCAACAACTTAGTTGTTTTTGTTTTTTCTTTTATTCACAAATGTCCAGTTTTTTTCTTTTTTAAAAACAAGTTTTATCTTTTTTGTAAATCTCTAAAAAATATAAAAAATAAGAATGTCAGGCAACTTTTAAATTGTTTTGTCAGTTTACCTGGACTGCTGTGATTTTTCCTTTAATTTACCATTTCATTTATGGATAATCTTAGTTGGGATTATTTATACATTGATTCCTCTCAATTATATTTAGAGTTCTAAGTACAGTTATAATTTTCTCCTTTTAAAAATTGTATTTTATGTTGTTAATTTGGTTTATGTTATAATTGTCTTTGTCTGTTTTTTTCTTTTCCTTTTCTCTTTTACTAATGATTAAATTGAATTTATTTTGTCTTCAAATGTATACACTGTATGTGATGACACGCTTTGTAATGTCTAATCTGGCAAAAAAAAAAAAAAAAAAAAAATTCATGACCTTTTCAAAATGAAACAAACTTTGAGCTTGATTGACACCCCCCACTCACACAAACACAAACTCCCACACACACAAAGACAATTTATAAGAAACTGCAGTAAACTCTGATGCAAAGTGTATTAAAAGCTGTATAAGAAACTGAACAGAAACTCAAGAAAATATTCTTTCAATGCATGTATGCGGTTTTCTCGATGTCCTTTTATGTCCTTTTGGTTTCTTCAAGTTTGGTTTTATTTTCACATGAAACAAGATTGTTGTATTTATTTAAATAATTCTGGTTTCCATGATGGTGGGCACTCTGGATAATAACTATGATAACATTTTTTTAACTTTAATTCTTTAACTTTGTGTTTTTTATAATTAGATGTCGATTTTAAAAGATATATTTTATAATACGGTTCACTACCATAGTGAAAATTGAGTTCCGATTTACGGGTTTAGACCATAATATGAATAAACGGTCTATGGCAGGGGTCACCAACCTTTTAGAAACTGAGGGCTACTTCATGGGTACTGAGTCATACGTAGGGCTACTATTTTGACATAACAAATTTGCTAAATTTGGCTTTAGTTTTACATTATAAATAATGAATAATGATACTCCTCTATGTGAAGACACTGACTTCTTACCATAATTATCAACAATGACAACAAGCTGGGAAACAAATATCAATATTCAGCACAAGTTAATCTCAGTAATTGTTACATTTTCAGGTGATCTCTTACATTTCATGGGAAAAACTGTCCCATTTTCACTATGTTATGGCATTTTTATCAATTATATAATGTTAAAGAAAAATCAGTTTACATATTTTTAAACAAATCTTGTCACATTTTGAACTAATGACCAAATCTGCAGCATTTTTAACTAAATTAATGATCTTTGAACTGGAATAGGTCAGAGGTCACCTAAACTTATCTAAAGTTCATGTATTATGAACTTATTTTTAAGACCTTTTCATTTTTAAATCTATGCATAGCAACAAAATAGCAACAGAATAAAATTTAATTATAGATGCAGCTCACAAGTGAGTTGTGCTATTTTTAGAAGAGACCTGCAGGTACCTTGTAGGGTCTCTGGGGTCACCAACCTGGTGCCCGCGTGCACCAGGTTGGTGACCCCTGGTCTATGGTAAAGACCGATGTAACACTGAAAATTGTGACCTGGCAGATTTTATGACCGCAGTTAGTGCTATGAAAGCTTTCTAACATTTGTTTTGCCCAACAGTTAGCCAAAAGAAAAACATTTACGGTACTGTAAATCGCCTTGAATGTAATACAGGGGTCCCCAAAATTTTCTTGTGAGGGCCACATAGGTCTTTTCCACTTTTCAAGGGGCCGGGGTCAGGTATTTTGTAGGCTAACTGTTTGTAAGGTAACAGTTTGTAGGATAGCAGAAAAAGTTTTGCCTAAATGTAAACATTTATGGGTTTCCAGAAGGCAAAACGTAACTAAATTTTCTGTAATCTTCACAGAAGAAAAATAATACTAAAAGATTTCAAAAATTAAACCAAAAATAGACTGTGCCTTTCAGACTTTGGAGGGCTGCAGCTTTGCATAAATTTCACTGTTTGAGTTGGTAAAGTTGACCAATCGCAAAATTCAACTGTAATGCCTCTTTCAACCTATGAGGGGCAGAACATAGCTGATTTTAGATCATATTTTCAGGAATTAAACAAGTTTATTTTAAATTGTTAATAATTTGGCAAGGAAAACAGTCACCATTTTTTAAGTCCCATTTAAAGAGGTCGACAGGGGGGAAAAAAAGTTAATTAGTACATTGTGAAAAATTGCAACTTGAAAAAAAATGTATATAAAAAGTAAGAAAAGCAGAAGTAGAAAATGCCAAGAGTCAACAGGCTCTCTTTGCTGCAGACGGTAAAAAAAAAACTCTTTTTGTAGTCACTAGAATACCTAACCAACAGTCTGTTACAACAGGAACACTTGATTCCTATTTAAAAATTCTGGAAAATCCATGGATGAACCAATTTTTTGTGATAACCTGAGCGAGCTCTACACTCAGCATTTTGCAGGTGGCAGTCTTTATTAAGAATTAGAGTGTCTTTTCTTTATATTGGCATGAGTTTATTTTTTAAGCAATACATAGTTAACAAATACAAATCTTGTCAATTAAGCCCTTTGTTTAAAACTTGTAATTTTCAGAAAGATGTTTATGGGAATATATATATATATATATATATATATATATATATATATATATATATATATATATATATATATATATATATATATATATATATGTATATACATATATAAACATGTATTCCTTAACCCTAGTGAAATCCAGCTATATTTTTTAAATAAATCACAGAAACATTGATATTTGAACTCAATTTATAAGATGATAGCCAAGGCAAACTGCCGTCTGCCCAAAGATAATTGATAGTTATGTGCGTTTGCTGTCCCCTGCAGCTTTCTCATTTAAATAGATATTTGTGTATTTATTTATTTATGAATTTTATGTATTTATATTATTTTTGAAAGTCCACGATCTACATCCTTCAACATAATGAGCACCCCTGCTATACAGTGTAAATGAACAAGATTTATATAAAATACTGATTTTTGTTTTTATTTTAAAAATGGTTAAAACATCTAAAATCATAATTTACATTTAATTTATGGAATAGATTAGTGGACACATTTATTTTATTATTAATAAGCTATAGATCTCTTGATGGCAGGTGAGAGCAGCCCCTGACCACACATTCCAGGTAGAAACGTATTTCAATAAGGAACAAAAAAACTGCTGGACTGACCCCAAACACAAAGACAATGCAGTTTTTGCCTGCAAATTTGGAATCAAAATCACCCAGCTGGACAGGAAACCACCTAATCAACCAAAAATGGAAACACTACTTTGGGGTTCAAAGGAATAGTGTTTACAGATCATTTTTCTGTGATATTTAACTGAAATGAAAAGAAAATCAAACCTTTCTTTTAATGTATTTTTTTCCACTCAGGAAGGACGAAGCAATCCAAAATGATGTAGAAACTAAAGATGAAGGCCTTCAAAGTGAAGATGTAAATATCCAAGATGTCCGAGATGAAAAAGAAAGCAGGTGGAATTTTCTTGATACCCCTATAACACCAAAGATACAACTTGTAGTTACAATTACTTTACCATTGATCTCCATTTTTTTTATGGAATGTCAATTGTTATCCACAATAATTCCGGTGAAATTAATAACAGTATTCAGGAGAAAAAGGCGATGACGGTCAAACTCTTGCAAAAAGTCAATCTTCACTCCTGGTATGACATTATTTGTGGAGGTAAACGAAATTTAATCTGTGAGGTCCCAAAAGATGCTTTACTGAAGACCAGTGAGGAATGATTCTTCATCACTTCTATGCTACAGAGAGCTGCATCTAAGTTGACGTCAATTTAAAGACCCACTGTGGTCATATTTTGGTAAATTACTTAAAAAATGGTTAAAGTTCTAAATGCAGTTTAAAACAATTTAAAATGATCTAGTATTATGTGTTTTGTGACTCACATCTTAAGAAACGAGAATTAAAAGAGCAGTTTATTTTTAATATTTTGAGCATTTCCTTTTTTGAATAATTGGATTATACTTCAACGTTGTTTATATTTTAAAGTAACCCATAGGAAAAATCTGTTGCTCAAATGTGGCTCAATCTCGTCTCCTGAGACAAGTTTGAGATCAGTTTGAGCGTCTCATTCTTGTATCGTTCTGTGCTCATTTGTGTCTCAAATCTTGCTCCTAAGGGACCCTTAGGAGCAAGATTTGAGCAAAGATGAGCAAAGACATCAACGAGACAAATGAGCTTGAATTGAGATAAGCTTTTTGAGCAAGACTTAAGAAGTGGGAGAAACAAAAGAGATCTCATAATAGTCTCGTTCTGATCTAAACTGTCTCAGCTATTTTAATGAAGGATTAAGGAGAAAAGGATTAGACACATTTGAGAAGGATTAGCTCTAAAAGAGATCTCGTTTTTGTCTCGTTCTGATCTAAGCTGTCTCAGCTATTTTAAAGAAGGATTAAGGAGAAAAGGATTAGACAAGTTTGAGACGTTAATG
>NC_050520.1:24967266-25012667 GCF_002922805.2 Oryzias melastigma
TATGGAATGTCAATTGTTATTCACAATAATTCCGGTGAAATTAATAACAGTATTCAGGAGAAAAAGGCGATTACGGTCAAACTCTTGCAATAAGTCAATCTTCACTCCTGGCATGACATTATTTGTGGAGGTAAACGAAATTTAATCTGTGAGGTCCCAAAAGATGCTTTACTGAACACCAGTGAGGAATGATTCTTCATCACTTCTATGCTACAGAGAGCTGCATCTAAGTTGACGTCAATTTAAAGACCCACTGCGGTCATATTTTGGTAAATTACTTAAAAATGGTTAAAGTTCTAAATGCAGTTTAAAACAATTTAAAATGATCTAGTATTAAATGTTTTGTGCCTCACATCTTAAAAAACGAGAATAAAAAGATCTGTTTATATTTAATATTTTGAGCATTTCCTTTTTTGAATAATTGGATTATACTTCAATGTTGTTTATATTTTAAAGTAAAATGAGAAAAATAATTGTGGTACACCAAAATCCTAATGATAAGAAGCAGCATGTTTGGTTGTCTGGCATTTTATTTTGAAATTAATTTGCTGCTGCCGCAGGATCTGTTATAGAAGCATCCAGGCACTGTTATAAATAAACAATGTAATATTTCAAATCTACATTTTAAAAATCATTTTTAAGGATCACAAAAAAATATGGAATATTTTTCTAAACAATAACATGGGACCTTCCGGCTCTCGCTGGGTTTTGATCTGTAAGAAACGGGACCAAATGACTCTTTCAGTGTTAAAGGTTGCAGACCCCTGACTTATCTGTTTTTATATAAGTTTATATACGTTTTTATACATAAAAAGTTAAACTTATATTGCATTTTTAGAAGTTTGTTTTTTATTGAGTCATTCAATAAATCAAAAACAAACAAAAACGTTTTATTTTTGTACACTGTTAACTAATCCGAATTCCACTATCTGCCTAATAACTATCAACTGTGCCGAGATTTCTGATGTTCCTCCGCAGTTTGAACGACCTACTTTCTGTCTCTGCCTAGTGGCGGATGGATCCGTTATCCGACCTGAGCTACGAAGCGTGACAAAATAACACCGTAAAACTCCAGCATTGCAACAATGTTGTCGCTTCAAAGAATATTTCGGTCCAGGTAAGCCATATTAGAAGTTTTCATGTAGAAACAAGAGAGATTTAGTCTAGAAACTGTGTTTTAAGGTTGCCAGCTGTGAGGTGAGGACACAGGTGATGCTCTCCTCCATCACCTGTTCGGGTGTGTTAACCGATCACGGAGGACTATTTTCTGCTAGCTTCAGGCTACATTTAGCACATTGCAAAATGAGTGTTATTTGTTTACATTTCCAGGTTTTAATAAATGTAATGGAAAGCAGTAAGCAGAATGAAGAGAGAGACACGCCGCCTCAGAACTGGAAAAGTTGTAAGCTGATGATTGATCCCGCGCTTACAAAAGGATTATACAAGGTGTATCGCTTTGATGGACAGTTTTTCAACATTCCCGTGAGTATTTATTTTATTTTAGTATCTTTTTCCCCTTTAAAATAGTTCATGTACTTCCTGAAATGTGATTATAACTGTATAAAACACCCAATTTAATTATAACTGTGCTGTAACTTCTTCCCAGGTGGAGGATATAGGATTATTTCCCATCAGCACCCTCAAAGATCCCCGCGTGTGCCGCTTGTGGAGCAAAAACACAAAGTCTGACCTTTCAATTGCCAAATTTAAGGTGAATTCTTTAAGTATTTTAATTGTTTTTAAACTCTAATTACATATAATAACAGTAAATAGCGTTTTTTGCCTTCCAGATTGATGAATGGTACATTGGACCTGTTCCTCCCAGAGAAATAACATTCTCCAGACTCAATGACAACGTGAATGCGACGTTTTTGCGTCAGATTTGTGAAAAATATGGGAGCATAGAAGAAGTGGAAATATGTTACCATCCAAATACTAAGAAACATTTAGGGCTTGCAAAAGTAGAGTTTGACACGGTGAAGGCGGCAAAAGAGGCCGTGAAGCACCTTCATCAAACGTCTGTGATGGGAAATATTATTCACGTGGAGATTGATCCGAAAGGTACAAACAGTTGGGTTTTATCAACTGAATTAATACATGGATTATATAAATGCTGGATTTATGTTAATGTTCAATCCTTCAGGTGAAAATCGGTCAAGATATCTTCAGCTTCTTCTCAGTGGCCTGTACACTCCCAGGACGTTACCAGTGGGAAGCAGTGAGCAGGCTCTTCGAAGCTTAGTCGACAGCTTGCTGGTAAACATTTAAAGCTATTTCCAATTAAATTTGGGTTTTTTACATGTTCTTGTAGCATCTTTTTCATAAAAAAATAGTTTTGTAGTATTTCTTAATTCAAATCCAGATTAATCATAAGCAGATTAATTAAATGCAATTTAAGATCTCTTTTGTGACCCAGCAAGTAAAATGGGCGGGCCAAAGTCTCCCAGCTCCACTCCATTCTGATGCATCCACTTCCAGACTAATAGACACATTAACATCTTTGTTTTCCTCATCTGAGTTGGGATCTGGCTCAAAACTGTACGGCTGGATAGCTCTGATATTGCTCGCCATTTTCATTGCACTGCTAATATTAGCGAGGATGTAAACAAAGGGATGATGGGATATCAGCGCAGGCTTACTTCCATGCCAACAGTCCCGCCCACAACTCAGAGACTACTACTGCAGACCCAGAAAATAACAGATTTTTTAAAATTTTGCCTAAAAACGGCATAATTAAAAAGACCACTGAGAATACTTTTACAACAGATCAAAAGATGATTGGAGTGAGACTTTTAACTAATATTTTCTCATTTAACCCCCAAACAAAAAAAAGAGGGATGTTCTGATTATACTTGGATTCTTCCTCTCATTTTGTCATTGATTTTTTTTTTTCAGGACAGTACATCTGCTCAGCATCAGGGGGCGTTCTCCAGTCCTGCCAGCATCCAAACACCCCTCTCTCTGGACACAGCATACTTCAGTATTTGTCAGGATACACCTTGTAGCTTTGGGTACACACCCCAATCTCAGGGAACCCCCCGCACTCCCTGCTTGTCTGCCACTCCTCTCTCCCAGGATTCCTGCTACTCTAGTCTTCAAGCGACTCCGATCCTCCAGGGGGAGCCGTCCACCTACAGTGTTTGCAAATCCCTGAGGCAAGAGCTTTGTCTTCGTAAGCCCGAGAGGAACCGCAAAAGGTCCAGACAAGTTTCACATTTTAACTCGAAACTTTGGCAGCGATGTCTTCCCGACTCCCTGTTAGAAAAACGAAAGAACGTCCAGCAGCCTGGAGTGTGGAGTCAGACTGCAAAATTATCCACCCATGAAGAGTCTTCCAGTTCTATTGCTTCCCCATTACAAGGGTCCGCAGGCTTGATTGACTCCAAGGATTCACCTCAGACAGCCAACTCTTTCAGCATCTTGACCATTAATGTCTCAGATGAGCAGCAAACTCACCAACCACAACTAGAGAGTTTGGACTCTCGCATTGAAAGTTTGTTGACTAATAGTGAGATCCCGTCTGGCTTTCATAAAAACACTTTAGAACCCTATGAAAACTCCCGGGACAGCCCAGCTTCTGATGATCTTTTTGCCCTATCCCCTTGTGGATCTTTCCTAAACAGCCCGCACCATTCCTACATTGTGGATGTCAGTCCAACATCACTTAGTGAAAGTGATCAGGAGCAATCTTTACCTGAAGAAACCTCCCAATGTCCATCAAAAACGACTCCTTGTGAAAGAAGGGTTTACATAAATGGTGGCAAAGCTGAAGAGACATCTCAGGTAATTTTACTACATCTCACCTGTACGGCATATGACTGTGTTGTTTCCAATATCAAATTAGTAACAGATTTATATTCATTTTTTTTTCAGATGCACCTTACTGCAAACCAAAATACAAAGCAGCCAAACAAAGGACAGTCTGGAGCTACAACAAACACTGCCTCTGTAGCTGCATCTCTATGCAGTTCTTCCTTAAGTGGCATCACTCCTAACATCCCCCCTGCACCTCCTTCTCTAGGTCCTCCTGAAACTCCTTTCTTTATTCCCCTGCTTCCTCCTCCATCTTCTCTTCCACCGATCCCACCTCGTCTTCCAGACGGCACAATCCCCATCCCACCACCAGACTGGATACCTCACCAGGATGTCTCACGTCTGCCTCCCCTCTCTATCCCACCCCCACCAGCTTTTTTTCTGCCTCCTCCACCTTTAATGCTGCCACCTCCCATACCGCCCCCCGTACACAAAGGCCCTTTACACGCACAACCTGTAGCCTCCTCTGGTCAGGGAAGTGCACCTTTCTCGCTCATTCAGCCACCTTGGCTCGCTCCACCTTTTCCCAGGATAAATCCCTTTGTGCCGCCGCCCGGTTATCCTCCTGCACACGAACACTCTCATAAAGTTACAGCTGAAAAAGTTTTGGAAGTCCTCGCGGACGAGCTGAGATCGATCATTAGGAAGGACATTGTACGCCGAATGATTGAAGGAGTTGCTTTCAAGGCTTTTGAGGACTGGTGGGAAGGTCAGGAGGAGAAATTAAAGGTTGGTGTTTTCCCTCTCGCAGTGTGCTTGCTGAAAACACTGAAATTTCTTTCCTTGTTTGTTGAAAACACATTTTTATTCTATTACTCAGATTCAAGTTTCTCCTTTGAAAAAGGGAACTTGCTTGAAAGAAAACGATCCTCTCAATCGCATTACGGAGAAGGGCAAAAAACCACCATTACCATCATTTAGGGTACAGTGATTGATTGGCTTAGTATTATATTAAATACACACACCTTGAACTGCTGATTGATGCAAAGTGCAGTGTTGTGAGCACAACTTTACCTTTGTGCAGGTGAAAAGGAAACAACTAGAGGATATACAAGAGTCTTCTAGAACTTCTAGTAAGTACTTTTGTTTTATAGTAAAAAAAATGTATTTTTTTTTGTATAAGCTGTGTAATCGTGTTATTGTTTGTAATAGATTCCAGTGTGAAACAGAAGGATCAAGTGGGATCAACATCTCCGAAAGCCAAGCGCAGACATGCGAGACCTCTGGGCCTTGATAGCAGTGATGAGGATGCTGATGGTGAGGAAGACAAGAGAGAAGAAAGAGCTGAAGATGACGCTCAAATGTCCAACCCAGTAGAGGCTGTTATTCCAGTTTCTGATAATCTTCAGTATTTGGAAAACACCTTAAAGGTAAATTAAAAAATACAGTGAAGTGGTATCTTGTGTGATTTTGTCTTGTGCTATAATTTTTTTGTTCAATTAATTTATTATGGCCTATAATAATAATTAATCTATTTTTAATCTAACTAACTAATCTAATTACTGTGAAAAACCAATTTTTGGGGGTTTATTCATTTAAATTTGTGACATTGTGACACAGTAAAATATCAAAATACAACTAAAAAAGTGGCTTTATGAAGATTTCTTATTATAAGACTTTTAACCTTTACCTTAACACCACCAAGGAGATTTTTTTCAATCTCAAGCAATTGAGAAATAAAATATATGTGCATCAGGTCCAGATTACTCTGATTTAACACATATTTAAGTAATCCAAAAAATATTGACCACAAACTTCTGATTAAAGTCCCCCTCCAATAAAAATCACGTTTTTTTTTTAGTTTTTAACATGTATGTGTGAATAAATGAGCCATTTTTACGTCACAACAGCCAAACTGCACATGCGCAAAAACCCTCATCTGGCCCCGATGGCGTCACTAGCTCAGGTGCCGGTGAAGAGAAGATGGCATCCTCCCACTGACTGAAGTCAAATGAGCCGCCGTTCACATTTCTATGATCAAATCAGCCGTCACTGCAGAAAGAATCAGGCTTTTGGAGTAAGATCGGTCCACAAAGCTCTTCACTTCCTCATCTGAGCTGACAGGGGCGGGGCTGCTCAGCTCAGTTCCAAAAGCCACGCCCCCTTCGAGGAGATTTTGAAAACAGAGGCTTCAAATCAACATGAAAAATGGCTTTTTAAGACATTTAGGTTGTGGGATTTTGGTTAAAAACATCATAATCATAGTTAAAACACTACTAGAAACATTTTATTTTATATTAAAAAATTGTCGTAGGGGAACTTTAATACAATAATACAAATGGGCATTTCCTGTTCCACAGTTTATCACAACAGCAAATAAAGACAAATTATTTTAAAGTTTCCTTTAACCTGTGTGGTGAATTTGATCATTTTGAAGACTGGGATGCTTCTGAATATAAAGAGAGAATAGAATCAAAAATGAAGGAGGAGATGAGACACGAGGGAAAAGGTCAAATTTCCCGCTGAAATGCTGCTTTGTTTTACTTATCATGACAATCAGCAACTTATCACTTTTCTTAGAGTGGAAAGAGGGAGAGCAGAGCGAGGTCAGTGTAGGCGTTGTAGCCGTTACCATGACAACGCATTGCACCTGTAGTCCACTCTTTGTAAAAACCAATTTATCCTTAAAAATATAACAAGACTAAAGTACTAAAATTGATTCAATATGTGTTTATTCTTTGCTTCCATGAGGTGTCCATATCAGAAATAAGGCCTGTACCACATCATTAAATTAAATATAATGGATTCCTCATTGCAAAATATCTCTTATATAATTGACATCAATTAAAAATGAGAACGCTTTCAAAAAAATAATGCGCTAATTTGTTTGTAGTTAATAATTAATGCAATAATTGGACACCCCTAATTTTGTCTATACTTTTATTAGGACAGTAATGTAGATGGTGATTCCGCTGGAGATCAACACAGTGAAGAAACCGAGACAGAAGAAGAGACAGACAACACAGATGCTACGTTTCAATCAGCTGACAGAGAACACTGCCTAGACAAAGGTTTGTTTAAAGGTCCCCCAGTTTCTAACCTGAACACCACCAATTATTGATTTGTTTAATTCTAATTTTCACGTGTTATTTTATCCGTTACAGAAACGTTCCCAGAAAGCAGTTCCTCAGAGGAGAGTGAGTGTTGCTCAGACTGCTCCCGATCGTTCTCATCACAAAGCTTTGAGGACTTCCCCTCTGACTTGAGCACCACCAGTGAAGGAAACAAGGAGGACGAGTGTGAAGAGTGCATTGTGATATCGTCAGATGAAGACTCGGATGAGACCGAGCCTCCAGCGACCCCTTCAACCCCATTAACTCCAGGCTCCCAGATGGATCTGGACCTGCAGAACTGGCTAAATATGTGCGAGCAAACAGAGGAGAACCATGCATCCTGTCAGCTGGACTTCTGCACTTTGGATGCCATGACGTCGCTTCAGTCGAGTGAAACACAGAATGTATACCACATGTCACCCGTGGGACTTGCAGGTAAATTTCCAGGATGTTTTTCCTTATTAGAGGTGGCTAGATTGAGCCAAGAGAAAATAACACTTTCTTTTAATTTCTTAAATTTACCATTTGGAGATTTTGTTGTTGAAAACACTAAATAATTCAAATTGCTTTGTAAATAAATAAATTATTTTTTTAATGTTATTTTACTTTGACATCTGTGTAGCAGAAGAGCCTGGACCTGATGTGGACATGAGGAGCCCTGATTGGATGGAAGAGTTTGACCCTGTGAGGCCTCTAACTCCCACTGGCTGCTTAGTAGAGGCTGATCTTGATATTCTGGTCAAAAACAGAGCAGCAACTCTGATTGTGGAGGAAGTGGAGCTGCCCCCGACACCAGGCAGGGGGGTCCTGGCTGACATGGAAATTGCAGAATCGGATGACATCAACGAAGTCCTGTCAGCAAACTGTGAGCTTGGAGCAGCTCAAGTTGATTCCCCATCGGATTCATGCGATTCAGATGACGAAATGCCTAAAACTAATGGGGAGGAGGAGGGAAGTGTAAGGGTAGGAGCTCCAGCAACACCTGGCAGAGGAGTGGCAGAAGACATAACTACAGATGCAGCTCTTCATAACCCATCAGATGTTCTACCGCTGTCATGTAACCCATACATAACCCCTCCAAAAACACCTGGAAGAGACATTGTTTTACCCCTAAGAGCCCACGAGAGGAAAACACAAGCGTCACCCCCACTGCATCCTAACCCTCTAAGAATATCTCCCATTGCAATGTCCTCTCCGTGCAGCCTCGCAGAACCTTTGTCTGACACCGACGACTGGACCAGACCAAAACCTCTGCAGGGACTTGAAAACATGCCCAGTGTTCTGAACCAGGAGGCACCTTCAGGAAAACAGACACTGTGGAAGAAGACGAAAAGGAAAAAGCGGGAGCAGCAAAAACGACTCGGGTGGACTCACAGGTGGCGCTCGCTTTATGAAGAGTGGAAAATTTTTCACAGCTTTTGGAAGCGTGGTCTGGATGAAGAAGATGCGAGGTTTCTACAGGCCTCTTATGAAAAGCTGAAGGAGGAAAATAACGGTGCAGAGTGGCTCGGGAAGTGGATTTCTCACCCCAATATCCTTTTCACTGAAGTTATAACAAACTATTTTAGGTGTTATTTAAATGTTCATTTTAATTGAAGTTTGATAAAGTAAAGTATTTAGATTCTATTTGATATGAGCAGCTCTATGTGATTGTCTTTCTTAACTGCTGCTCACCGACTCATTCTGAGAGGAGCAAAGAGCATCAGTGTTGGTTGCCGGTTCACAGAAGCGGTTCTGCTCGCAGTGAAGGGTTCTACAAAATCAGCAGGAAGGAGAAGATGAAGAACTTGTCCAACTCAAAGCTGAGCACATACCTTCCCTCTGCAACCGCTCAGGTATTCACGAGGAAAGGAGGAGAGTTTGCTGACAGGTCTGAGTTTGTTTTGTTCACTCACAACCTCTTTGCACCAGGGAGCATCTGTTCCACCCCAGCATCCCTCCTCGCTGAGATCGGGCTCAGACTTTAGGTCTGAACAGCGCCGCCTGCTGTCCTCTTTCAGCTGCGACAGCGACTTGATCCGGTTCAACCAGCTAAAAGTGAGCAAAGCGTTGGATTGAAAAAAGACCTCAATATATGAACTTTTGAGGCTTTAAACTTTTATTTTGACAAACAAAAGATTTGGTAAACTATTTTTAGATTTTACTTGTGTATGAAAAAAATAAATATTTATGATAAAGATTTATAGTTAAATGAGTTTTTTGTAATTTAATTCACAAGCCATAAAGAAATACCGTTTCTTAACAATTTTTGTGCTTAATAATTTTTTCTGAAATATGTTTCTCTGTGACTTAAATCTCCTCAGTACCGAAAAAAGAGAATTCGCTTTGGCAGGAGCCACATCCACGACTGGGGCCTGTTTGCTATGGAGCCTATAGCCGCAGACGAAATGGTGATTGAGTATGTAGGGGAAACCATCCGACAGGTAAAGAGACAGTTGATGTCATCCCTAACCAAAACCTTAAAGATCATTTCGTCTATTTTAAAAAAAAATATTTTTTCATATTTCACTTGGTTTGGGTCCCACCAGGTCATCGCTGACAGGAGGGAGCAGAGATATGAGGAGGAGGGCATCGGAGGCAGCTATTTGTTTCGTATTGACCAGGATACTATTATAGATGCCACCAAATGTGGGAACTTAGCCAGATTTATCAACCACAGCTGTAATGTGAGTATGAGATGTTTATATAGTAATATGATAATATACATCACATTATAATAATAACAATGATCAGGTATCTGGGCTGCACGGTGTCGCAGTGGTTAGCGCTCTCGCCTCACAGCGAGAAGGCCCCGGTTCGAATCCCGGCTGGGACCTTTCTGTGTGGAGTTTGCATGTTCTCCCCGTGCATGCGTGGTTTTTCACCGGGGACTTCGGCTTCCTCCCACCGTCCAAAAACATGCTTCATAGGTTCATTGGTGACTCTAAATTGCCCCTAGGTGTGAATGTGAGAGTGGATGTGTGTGTGATTGAGGCCCTGTGACAGACTGGCGACCTGTCCAGGGTGTACCCCGGCTTCGCCCTTCAGTAGCCGGGATAGGCTCCGGCGCCCCGCGACCCCGAAAGGGAAGAAGCGGTCAAGAAGATGGATGGATGGATCAGGTATCTGAAAACGGTATTAGAGGTGCAGCGCATTATAGCTGATCCATGTTCCTTGTGGATCCCTGGCTATGATTTGGTGCAAACATGTGCCCCGGATTCATCTCAAAATTTATCCAAACTGACTCTAAAACTGTGACATGAATTTTGTGATCCATTGCAGCCCTATAATTGTGCACTTGTTGCTTTAGTTTTTCAATGTGTTATTTGTCAGATTTTACTCCCTGTAGTTGTCTGTTTAGGGCTGCACGGTGGCGCAGTGGTTAGCGCTCTCGCCTCACAGCGAGAAGGCCCCGGTTCGAATCCCGGCTGGGACCTTTCTGTGTGGAGTTTGCATGTTCTCCCCGTGCATGCGTGGGTTTTCACCGGGGACTCCGGCTTCCTCCCACCGTCCAAAAACATGCTTCATAGGTTCATTGGTGACTCTAAATTGACCCTAGGTGTGAATGTGAGAGTGAATGTGTGTGTGATTGAGGCCCTGTGACAGACTGGCGACCTGTCCAGGGTGTACCCCACCTTCACCCTTCAGTAGCCGGGATAGGCTCCGGCACCCCGCGACCCCGAACGGGATGACGCGGTCAAGAAAATGGATGGATGGATGGATAGTTGTCTGTTTATCTCAACTGATTTTTTGGGCTGCTATAAAAATAAAAAAAACAATAAATAAATATATGAGAATAAAGTCAAACATTTACAAGAATAAAGTTGTAAAATTAAGAGACAAAAAGTCAACATTTTTTGAGAATAAACTCCTAGAAGTATTAGTAAAAAAATCAATATTTTACAATAATAAACTTATATCTCATGAGTTATACATTGAGAATTTCCAAAAATTGTAATCATAAATTTATGAGACAAAAGTCTTTTCACGTAGATGTATATATGTATAAAAACAAAGCAAAAAAAATCAAATAGAATCAATATTGTGATTCATTATGAGACATAGAGTGCATTATAAGCAGTTATGGTTTCACAAATAAGGAAATACTGAGTCTTTTAGTGAGTCACTTTTTGTTTATAAGGGCAGTGAAAAGAATTCGCAGGAAACTAAACCTGTTCAGATGAAGATTCTTGACCCACAAGGAGGGAATTTCCCAGTAGTATAGTTGCAGAGGTCCAAACGCATTATGGCACATAGCTTCATATGATAAACTAAAGCCTTAAGGTGTCATCATTGATGGATTTAGTTGGCATGTAATTTATATGGTCAATGCTACCAACTTTATTTTCGGAAAAAATATGTCTTTTTCCTTGTAAAATTGCGACTATTTCCTCATAATTTTTTCAAGTTTATTATCTTAAAATTATTTGTTTATTTTCCCTCGTGATTTTGTAAAATTACAACTTCTTTTCATAGTTTTACGACTTTATTCTTGTATATTAAATAATTTTTCTTTTCTTTCAAGGTGGCCCTGATACTCAATTGTGGTTTATTCATGACTCAACTTTTTTTCTCATTTAAACTTGCTAATTGAAGGCAGTGTATGTCTGGAATGAACATCCCCGGCTCTGAAGAGCATATTTCTGATGAGTAAAAAGATTTTTTTTGTCTTACAGCCAAACTGTTACGCAAAGGTCATCTCTGTGGAATCTCAGAAGAAGATAGTGATTTACTCCCGACAGCCAATAAGCATCAACGAGGAGATTACGTACAACTACAAGTTCCCCATCGAGGACACAAAAATACCATGTTTGTGTGGAGCGGAAAACTGCAGAGGATCTCTGAACTAACTTTTGTTAAAATAATCCTGACTTTTACAGTAATAAACTCTTGCTGCAGGAGCACAAGCTGCACTTCTCTTCCTATCAGTTATAATGTGTTGATCAGGTAAGTTTCGATAGAACGCCAATAAAAACCTTCACGTGTATGTTATGAAACAGTTATTGCACATGTGGTTAAATGAAGAACAAGTTTTTATTTCATAAGGAGGGAATGTCCACAGGAAAAATGTATTGTTTTCATTCATGAGAGCTGCAGTCGTGGTTTGCTTAAGTTAAGCTTACAGTAATCTTTTTGATACTACATGTTCAAGAGTTACAAGCTGTTTTTCAGTAATGGCATGAAGTTAATAATGTAAAGATAGCAAACAGAAGAGAATACAATCCTTTGTACAAACTGCATTGCCTGTTCATGGAGTGTAATGTTGATTCTGAGCACATAAACATGTCATTCTGAGCTACCCTGGAGCTTTTTTTAGTGAAATGTTGAGTTTTCACAGCTGAAAGGTGAGGATCTTCATGAATTCACATGTTCTTTGAGACTCCGTTGGGCGTGAGGACCGTCAGATTTCCTCGAGCTTGCTGGTCGGCTTCGATGGCTTCAAAAAGAGACTTGAAGTTTCCTGCTCCAAAGCCCTGTAATGGGAAATGAGTGTGAAGAAAGAAAGTAAAGCCTTGAAATAGAAAAGATATTGATGTTGATGTAGCAAAATGTTTTCTATTTGGTGATTGCACCTGGTGATTGTGTCTCTGAATGACTTCCAAGAACACAGTTGGACGATCCTGCACTGGCTTGGTGAAGATCTGGAGTAAATATCCGTTGTCATCGTAGTCGACCAAGATCTTTAGTTCCTGGAAGGTCACAGGAGAATGGTTGTCAATTTTGGAATAACTGAAGAACTTCTTGTCGAGGAGTCTGCAAGCTTTTATACTGAAAGAGCCATTTGGGCATGTTTCTCACGGATCAAAAGCGAAGTCGTATTTCACTCTTTTAAAAAGCTGTTCATTTTTATATAAATCATATTTCTTTTTTTTTTGCATGAATAAAACCAGGAATTTATTTTTAAAAAAGCAAATTGTTTTGACAGAGGGTAATATCACTTTCTTTCAAAATAAAAGACTTCATTTTCCACATAGGATCGTCCTACCCAACGGCATTTTCTCTTCTTGTTTCTTAGGGCTACTTGGGTAGGCTGTCAACCTTTTCTCTACTTACTACTGCTGTTAACCTGTTTTTGCTTAATAGAAATAACATAAAAAAAATATACATTTTAATACTATTTTAAATCTGTGTAAAACCAATAGAGTAATAGTAGAGCACAAAAGGCCCATTGAGTTGTTGTAATGTCATCAGGGGAGTTCTACAAGCACCTCAGCCGCAAATATTCACTAAGTAACTTTTGAAAGTTACTGGTTCTTTTGGTTTTGTTTTGGTTTTTCCTGAGCCAGAGAGTCACTGGAGAGGTAAAAGAGAAACTCCTGTTCTAGTCCTTCTGTTTTGGAGAACTATCATCAAAATTGCTTCTTTAAAGCATGAATCAACTTCTTTATGAAACCCCACACTTGTATCAAACACGGTCACTGTTCTAACCTGCAGCACGTCCAGGTCCTCTGAGATTTTGACCTTTGAGTGTTTCAGGTTCTCCCTCAGCTGCTCATAGTAGGTGTCTGGCACTGACATGAACTCCATCCCACGCTCCTTCAGGTTACGAATCTGCGGTGTTGGTAAAAATTGTTTTCTTAAGCAATACAAATGTCTCCTCTTATAAAAAACTGAAAATATTCTTATAGATACTCACTGAAGTGATGATATCAGACGTGTTCATGGCAATGTGTTGCACTCCTGGTCCTCCATAGTAATCAACGTACTCCTGTAAGTCAGCAAAAAGTCTTTTAGTCCTCTGCCTGGGTTTGTCTGCCTTAGTTGTGGGTTTAATCAGATCACACTTAAAAGCACTTGCCTGTATCTGAGACTTTCTCTTGCCCATGGCAGGCTCATTGATGGGCATCTTCACGGTCTCCTCATAGTTCGCCACCACAATGGAGCGCAGGGCGCTGAACTCTGTCTGGAGCTGCTTGTCGTCCACCGACCAGAAGCGGTGAAACAGAAGAGTTTTCTGATACCTTTTGATCCAAAAACAACATAAGAGTCACCCATAAAATCCTCTCAAAACAACTGACAAATATATGTGGATTGCCTACTATAGTTTTAAGAATGATGGGATTTTTTATCCTATGGTTTTCAGCCTTAACAAAAAAAAATCTGATCTTGCTACTCCCCTCTTTTCTAGATTACCCAATGAGCTTGGTTTTTAGTAGAACTGCCTTGTTTCACCTCTTTAGTATCATGGGGTGAAAATAAGATCCAGATGTGCAGAACCACTGAACCTCCAAAGCTGCAAAGTCATGCTGATTCTGGTAATCGGATCTCTCTCAGCCTTCAAACCCACATATGATAGAGGGAGGGATTACTATTACACAAATTCTGAGGTTTATTACCAATCCACAACTGGAACCATCTCATCATCTGGCTGGTTTCCCACGACGTGATCAATAAAGTCCAGTTTTCCACTCGGTCTGAATTCAAATTTTGGATTAGAATTCACTAAAATTAGATATAATTGGAAATATGAAACACTAAATGTACTTACAGTTTAGAGAGTAAAGGGTCCAGGAACAGAGGAGGGTGAAAACCAGGCAGAAACAGACCTTTGTATCCGGTTCTTTCCACAAATGTGTGAGTGGTGTCTCCATACTACACCATTCAAAAACAAGATTGCTTAAAACTATTTAATTAAATCACTAAAAAATGAAAAGATTTGTATAAATTCTTACAGTCTGAAGCACAGCCATTCTGACTTTTCCCTTTTTGTCCTCCAGAGTGTGTGGCTCTTTTATAACAGATGCTCCTCTCTCTCTGGCTTTCTGTGTTGTTCCATTTCAGTAAAAAAAAAAAACAAAATAAAATAACAATACGCATACAGATATAAAAAAAAAAAAAAAAAAACCTCCTCACCTGAACCAGAAAGTCACAGTCCTCCACTGTAAATGCGATATCCTTCACTCCATCTCCATGCTTCACCATGTGATCCCCCATCTCTGAGAAAAGACACTCAGAAGTCATCCCAATCACTAAAATAACTTACTCTGTGGCAATTTCTGACCCACAGATGACCTCATTACATTCATTTTTGTTCCACATCACCATGTTTTACCTTTGTTTCCAGGATTAAGGGCGGAAGAGAAGACATAGATGATCTGCAGAAACAAAAACAGTCATGCCTTTTTTCTAGATTCACACTTAAGTTTCATACAGTTGCTCATTGCTGTTTTTAACTCGTAATGAGATGAAAAGGCTTTATAATCAGATCAAACCAAACAAAGTGCTTTTAATGCATTTAAATATCATTTTTTAATCACTTGTTTTGCTGCTCTGACACCCGTGTTTCTTTACTTTGAAAGCATTCAATGTCCTACAGATGTGGTGGTGCAGCTCTTTACCTTGCCTTGTTTGACTGCATGAGACACCACCTCTCGACTCCCCGTCTCCAAGCCTTGGTAAGCCAGGGGCTCAAATCCAAGCTTGTTGCAGTAATAAGAAGCAGCCTGTTGAACAAAGTGGGAAAAAAAATCCCATCAAAATCTGTAACTGAGTTACACAATTACCCAAAATGTGGCTCAACAGCAGGTATTTTTCTGCCTGGTAGCACCATCTCCTGGTGATTTGTTTTTTAAGCAGTTCATGAAGGGCTGGTTAGTGGAGTTTATCATTTCAAATTATTTGAACATAAGTAAAACTTCAAGAAAAATGAGCCATTTGTTACCACCATTGTGTTACCTGTTTTGCATTTCCAACCCAGAAAGTGAGGTGGTCAAAGCAGAGGAACCTGCCCTGCTCGTGCTAAAAACAATAACAAAAGTGGATCTTTGGTTAATTCTTTTTTTAGCTGCCTTAGTATTCCAAAGGTAAAAAAAAAAAAAAAACATAAAACCTTCTTGTTTACCTTTTCTCCTTTGTCTGTGTATGTTGTCTACATCAAGACAGAAAAGACAAAGAAAATATAAGGCCATCTTAACGGCGAATTGGGATGAATTAGGCAGAAAACATCCAGAAATGATTAAAAAAAACAACTCACCATCTTGCTAGCAGTGGTCCAACCTGGCTGTGAGGAAGAAAACTTCAGTCAACACTCAGATTTAAAAGCAGAGCGAGAAGTTTAAAGATCCACTCCCACCAATGAGGAGCTGGCATTGGTGGAGGAGACAGGATCGATGCTCAGAGCACGTTTGCTGTTATACAACCGCTTCTTGGAAAACATTTTTGTGCACCACTAATATGTTTTATATGAATACAGAACAACAATAATGCAGAAACATTGTATTTTAATATGTTAATTCACCTTCAGAGTAGTAAGGCTGACTGTTGTGGTTAAACACTGTCAAAAATTAAATGGGTTTACAACAATTTGTCAAGCTGTATGAACCATAACATCATAATTATGGTTGTAGAGTATTTGTATAAATATAATTTTAATAAAAATGAATCAAAGATGTTACAAAAAGGGCTGAAAAACTCGTGTTGGTCTGCATATGTTTGGCGTTACAGCCTCATTTTTCTAGAAATGTTTAGGGCTCATATGTTAGTATTTAGTGGCAAGAGGAGGCTCACTCAAGCTGAACTCTCATTGGCTCGCTGGAGTTCTGCTGAGAGAACCCTCACGTGTCTGGAAATGCCCCAATCTCCTCATATCAGGTTCCTGTGATGGAATAAACCTTCAAAAAATCCTCATAGCTCAAGTAAGGGGTTTTAAACTAACAGATAACCGTGTGTGTGCTGCCCCAGGTAACTAGGTCATGCCACTGTATGTTTCTCTAGAGTTTCGACAATTATGGTACATTTATTTCTATAACGTACTTTCTCGTTGAGACATTTTAACTTGTGTTTTCCCTGCAAATATAACACAAGTTTAGGAGAGAAATGGACTAAAAATAGCCTCCAAAATGCAAGAAACAATCACATTTTCTCTGAATTTATAGTAATGCACTGAGAATATAGTTTGCTCTGTTCTTTCTTCCAAACTCCTAAGTGCTGCATTCTTAGTTCTTGCTGCTCCAATCTTCTCAACCTGCTCCAACTAAAAGCAACAAATAAACTCCTTTGATTTGCTAGGATGAAACAAGGTTTGATCTTATGCTGCTCAGAAGCCCCACAATTCCTTGAACTCCGAATGATGCAAACCACAATCACGCAACTAGTGGTAACAACAACACAAAAACAAGCCTTTAACTGGTATTTCCCATCATGCACTGAAACAGAGGATGACAAAAAAGGTTTCAACTTGATTTATTACATTTTTTCCCTCTTTGCTCTTTATCTAATTACACCTGTGGTCAGTAATAATGTGAAATGAACTTATATTAAATTTAATGTTCAATAATTTGAAGTATATAAAATAATTAAAATAATAAAGAAAATCATGTTAATGTGTTTTACTTCTAGATTTTTCCTAACTTTCTTTTTATAAACACAGCAGAGCTTTTTACATAAAATCCTCCCCACAGATTTATCCTTTCACAGCTCTGAATTCTGGGAACGCTTTACTAATCACCAGTGAGAATTTGGTGCTGTCCCCCTCCGAGTGCTCCCTCTGCGGCGGTCCCCAGAGAGCTTTGTTTTTCGAGTTATTACCAAGTGGCTCGCTGTTGTCACTGGAAGCAGCTCCTGCAGACAGAAAGCGTGGCACGCTGGAGCTGCATCATCTAAACACAAGTAAAGGTATGACATAACTCGACTCGGGAGGTGAAAGTTTTAGGAACGTTTGTGTATAAATCATGAGCTGCAGTTCATGTGCTGAACCTGTCATCAGCTGTGATGAGATCCTAAAGGAAAAACTGTCTAGACTACAGAGTGTGAGAATCTGCAAGGAATTTGACTTAATTCTAAATGCACTTTAGGTGAAAAATCATTTTAAAAAGCTAGGTACATGACAAATACGTAAGACTTGCTCGTTTGCAATCACCAAGTAAATGTTTTAAATGTTATGACACATCACACTAGGTTGTATGTTGAAATCCCCTGAGTTCTAGCTCCCAGGGCGCTCGGATGGGTGCCAGCACTCCTCATGTGAGTGTAGCTCAGTTTGAGGGACCAGAGCAGCTGGAGACAAAGAGCAAACATGAGCTCCTTTCAAACAAGTCCAGAAATATTGGTGAATGGAGAACAACGGGAAGAAGAGGGGTGCATGGCCTCTGGTGAGGCCCCGGAGGGCAGCAGTGCAACAGAAAAGGAGGCACAAGGGAAGATGCAGTCTGTTTTCCAGCAGGTGCGTAACCAGATCAGATTGCAAAGTGGCATCAGGGAGATGGTGCAAAAAGTCAAAGACAGAGAAGTGGAAATTTTGCTGGAGAACGGGGAACCTCAGGGCAAAGATGTCACTGCGGAGGAGGAAGAAGTAACAGAGGCTCTGATGGATAAATGCAAAGGTGACAGAGGTTTGACCTTGGAGGCTTTGTGTGCAATTTTTGAAGAGAAGCTTGAGGCAAACAGAAAGACTTCAAAGGATGAGCTCCAAGTTCAGATTTCTCTTCTGCGTGAAGAAATGCAGGCCTACGTCAAGCAGGCTCTGACAGACTTGGAGTGTAAAATAAAAGCCAACCAAACCAGCCGCTTCCAGCAGACGTGTTTGGATAAACAGCAGCAGACCACGGCTCCAGAGGAAAAACGCAAGCCTGCAACAGCTTCATCCCTGCCCAGCCACAGAAGAAAGGTTCTGACCCGGACCATGACCACCATCGTTCCTAAAACCTTTGTTCCCAGCATCTGCGGACAATGCGCCAAATCTGAGACAGGGAGCTGGAAGGGACAAAGCTCCAGACTCCTGCCACGAGATCGTGCGCTCTCCTTACCAGAGAAAAAGCTTTTGCAGAGCCGCAACCCTTTACCCCCAGCACGCCCCCCACTGTGCCAATGCAGGAAGCGGACAGAGGCAAAAGCCAAAGCTGCAAAATAACTTCATCTGATTGTTTAAAAGGGAATTTATAACAAACCAAAATTAGACAGACAAAATGTTTTAAGACTCAAAATACCCATTTTTATGTCTTCTCCATGTTTATATTGCATTAAAGGATTTACATATTATTTACATATAAATATATGTTTCTAAAACACATTTCTGACCCTGTAGAAATAACTATAAATCTTTTATACATCGTTGTTAAAATGATTAGTCTGTGTCTTATTGTTGAACAACATCAATCTGACGTTGAATGTAGACTAACTGGAATAAATAAACTATTTCAAAAAAGAAATGTTTGTTTTGTATCCTGTGTTTCACTGCAACTATTGTTTTTTCCCACTGTATTACTGATTCCTTATGTGTCCGCATTGCTTTCAGGTTTTTAACTCAAATTATTACATTTTGGTGACAAAATAAACAGGAAAACAATCAATCCATCCAATTTCCAGACCCCATAAATCCCTTTTGGGGTTACATGGTTGCTGGAGCCTATCCCAGCTGTGGTCGTTCAAAGCCAGGATCTATAGGCAGGTCAGGTACACACTCACATTCCCACCTAAGGACAATTTAGAATCCTAATTAAACTTGCAAATAATAAAAAAAATGATAATCTAAGTGTTAGAAATCGATTACAAGCATCACAATCAGAGGAAGATTATAAGGTTTCAATACAACAATGCACTTTAAGAGCATTCTCTCCTGAAGAATTCTTTACATTTTATTTTTACACATGTTTGTGTTTAGTGTAAAAAAATCATTAAGTTTGTCCTCAATTTAAATTTATTTTGGAAATGGATTTTAAATTAACTACTGATTGTCAAAGAAACAGTTTAAAACTACAAAGCAATAAATTAATAAAAAGGCATACGATTAAAAAAAAAGTAAGCTTTAACTTTTTACAACTATTTTTTTTAGTGGACCAGCAAAAAAAGGAACAGGAAGAAAAAAATCAATCAAATAAAGTTTTTTTTATTATTAATAAATGTCTTTTGGCTTATTGAGGGACCCTAAGTGAAGCAGCTGTGTCTTCATGTCTTGTGGTAACCTCAGAGAGAATTCTCATAACAACACCTGTTAAAACCACTGACAGGGAAACGTGCTTTGGAGTTTATAGAATGTGACCAGCAGAGGTCAGGAGATCATTTGTGTGAGCACAATCAAACCATAACCTCAGTGTTACCCTGGCAACAGGCAAAGATGAATTACTGCCTCGGATTCACTTACAGACAAAAAAAACAGGGTTTTTGTTTTGAAGAAATGAAGCTGGTGTTTATGATGTAACAGATTACAGAAGAAACATTGGAAATCATAAGAATGAAGAATCATAAGAATCATAAGAATGAAGATCATTAAAAACAAAAAACTAAATCGTGGTGTGTTGCTGCACTCCAGTGGACAAATAGAGAAAGGGAGTCTCAATAAAAAAATTATTTTTTTTTTCAAATATGTTCATATTTTAGTCGGGAAATTTATTTGTATTATGCTATTAAATGCTCCAAAATGCATAAAAAAATATTTACTTCTTTTGGCCCTTGTTTATGAACACCTGAGAGCTTCCAGCAGATGAATTGGCACTGCAGTTAAGCAGCAACAGGAGATGTATTTAGCCTCTAACCAGGCACAGGAGCCATGTGCCTTGAAGCAGGCCTCCCTCAACGGACAGGATAGAGAAGGATGTGAAGAGGATCTTTGTCTCTAATGGATGATGAGCGCTGAGCTGCCATATCCGGAGGGGGTGAGGGTCCATGCAGCACATTCAGGTCTGGCCAAGCCAAAGCATCTACGGAAGTAGCATCCCTTGCCTAACGATGTGTCTACGAGCAGCACCATTGCTCATTAGTAAGGAGCAGGCAGACGGGCCCTTATCTATTCTGCAGATATTCATCGCTTGAAATTATATTTTAGGGGAGTAATCAAACCAAGAGTACATCACGACAATTGATTTGAAGAAAAAAAGTCCACAAAACACATGTTCAATTGTTGTGTTTGCAATTTTAGGTATGTGTTTCATCAGAGTCAGCGAGTAAAGTTTTTGTTTTTGATTCTCCCAGCAATTCCATGACTGAATCTGCAGAGATGTTCACTTCCAAGAAACTCAAAATTTCTGAACTTAGTACTAAAAACCCCAAGCTAATATAAGCTGTAAGCTAGCTGGAGAGCATGTAAACTGACAGATCAGACGAGGAAAACAAAGAAGTTCATGGATCTAATTGTCTGCAGGAGGATAGATCAAAATAGAGTGCAGCAGCGAGCTTGTAGCTTGTCATAGTAGCTTCTGTGTCCCACCAACACACTTTCCCCCAAAAAGTATTTCTTCATCTGCTCCTGATTCACAAAAAATTTGAATAAAGAAATACTCAGACATGCAATTTTAGGCTTCATTTTAGTCATATACATCCTTTATCCTCAGAAAAATGTCACAAAAACATGTAAAAACACAAAAAAACATTTCGACTGGAGTGGGTCTTTAATAGGAAATATTTCAAAAGAGCAAAAATTGCATTTAGTTGTAGTAAACATGGTAAACTATAACGTATTGAGGCAGAAAGCTGGACAAATATCGATAACTGAAGCAAGGATCTAAAGGGCACATTTGATTCATAAAGGCAAAAGAAACTAAAAATGATCATTAATTAATATTGTGAAAATAATGGACTCATAAGATGTTTAAAGGTCTACCTAAAATTCTTCTGGACTTGAGTTTTAGGTTAAATATTTTTTTATTATCTTAAAACTTGACGCAAACAGCTATGTTTTTATTTTCTTGACAATACTCTTTGAAACGGCTGCAGATCAACATATGTAGTGCAGTGACAGGTGGAGTTGACAGCATCCTGACAAACTACGAACAGCAGTGATTGACAGGTGGTGTTGAAGGAGATCCATTTGATCTCCTAATCCTCCTAAAATGAAAACAACACTGTAACACTCGGCTGGTGTGGACACTACAGTGGGGCCTGCCATTGTTCTCAAAGGTCTGGACTGTTACAGTAAAGGGGCCACTTTCAGGTTCAACTAGACAGATTACTGAGACAAGCTGATTACAGAGGGGAGCCCTAACATGGTTGCAATTTTAGCCATCATAAGGCAGGAAAGAATAATGAGGGAGACCTTAGATGGTGTGTGTTGGGACTTCTCAAGCTTCTTGTGTGTGGCATGATTAGACATGTTAAGTTGAGTATTTTTAAGTTCACATTGATAAGAAATTTGACTTTTTCCCCCAAGGTTTATGAAACAACAATTCTCAAATGAAAGCAAATCCGTGTGAAGTGAGTAAAAACATAAAAAGAACACATTTGTTTTTTTCAGCTCTGGAAGCACAAACTTTATTCAGTAATTGGATAAACTCGGACTAATGAATATCTTATTAAAGTGTGATCCCAAATAACATTAAAGAGACAGCCAAAAGCTGCAAAGGGCCCAGACAAAACAAAAAACTACAGGAATCAGCATGAAAATCCCAGTGAGGAACAATTAAAACCAAGGTGAAGAAACGCTGTGAGAACAACTGAAAGCAGCTGTGGTAATTAACGGAAACCAGGTGAGAACTCTGACAGGAAGTTACTCAAACAAAGAACACCAAAGACACGGAAACACAAACAGAAAAGAGAGATGGTGGGAAATTAACTAAAACGCAAAGAATTCTTAAAAAAACTAACTATTTTTACTTGTTGCAAATGCAAAGATCTGAGGATTTTTCCAATGTTTTGGCAAATTTGGAAACAGTTTTTTTCAAGTATTTCCTCCCATAGTTTACTGGCTTGTTTTGGTTACTCTGTTGTCTAGACTGGAGATGATTCATGTGATTATCAGTGCAGCGTAAGCCCTAATCCTCTACAGTTTCTTATCTCAGAACTGGATGTACCTTTTGTTGGTTAAACAAATCCCACCAGGATTTTAGAATCTCCTCTAAAGCAATAAGACTATAAGCAGAGTTAATTATTAAATGTTTTTAATAGTTTGGATCAAATAACACACAGTTAATTGAAATGAAATAATGTTTCTGTCCAGATTCCCTTTTATTTCCTTATTTCCTTGTGAATTGGATTATCAAATTTCAGAACCCCTTATGGCCCTCAAGTCAAAAGGTTTGGTCGCCTCTGCTATAGAAAAACGTTTAAAATAACATTCACTTCATGCTCTTTGAAACCTTATTAATGGAATCCTTAACATTACCATATTAAACTGAAGTTTGTGATCCTTCGTTTTGTAATGGCCCTCCAAGGGTTAGAGTTTGGAGGCTAAAAAATGCTTTCAGCTTTGGACTCATGTATGTAATATAAGTGTGGGTTATGGCTTTATATAGTTGCACGTAGAATATTTGCTGTGCCAAGTTGTAACCATTCCAGTTTTCACAATAACTCGCTAAAATATGTGCACCCAACAGCTAAATTTAGCCTTGGATGCATTTAAAAAAAATGCAGCAATGTTGCATCTTGCAACAGCACGAATGTGCAGCATGTATTTCCCTCAGTTTTTGTGCATCAGTCAAATATTTATTCTAATTTATTCTGTGAAACTGAGAAAGAAAGTTAAAAAAAAATAATAATTTAAATTGCAAAATGCTGCTGAGTCAAACATGTGAATTTTATTTGGTTTGTTAAATACATTTCTTTTCATGTTTTTTTGCTCCTGAATAGACTTTACAAACCACCCTCCTTGGCTTTGATACAAACTGTTCATAATTTGATAAAAGAAAAGAAAGTTTTGAAATGTCTTCATTGTGTTGTCTCAATAGTGTAACAAAGTATGAAAAAGAACTGTCTGGTTGCTGGAGACTTACAAACTCAAACATGAAGATAAACACAGTCTTTGGTTCCAGGCAGCCGCTCTTCTTCCTCCTGCAATTCGTCTTTGTTGGGCTCCACTGAAGCCATTGTGTACCAGACTCACAGATATGACAAGCAGGAAGATGAAAAAGTGGGAGCTTAGATGAGATCCTGATTTATGATCTACGTCAAACCAGCTAATGGGTTTGGAGTCATCTGTAATGCTTTTCTCTGTACTAACGTGTTGTGAAAAATGAGGAGGTGATGGTGAGCGAGCGTCGGTTGCGTGCGTGTTGCAGTCTGGCAACAGGTGGAGGAATGGCACAAAGAAAGTTGGGTTAGCGCTGACAGCCCCAGGAATGTGTTAGGTCTCTGTTTACACGTGAAAGAACACACACATACACACACACTGAAACATGTAGGCTGCATTTGCCGCTGCTGCTGCTGCTTGGGTGGGATGGAGCAGCAGAAAGATCTAAAGGAGGACAGCAGTTGTGTTTTGGTTCAGATGTCCCGATTGGGTGTGGCAGCCCCTCGCTGACGACAGCACTCGGATTCGGACACCTGTGTGGGCCCGTTTGAGAGCGTTTTGTTTCAGCTCCGGAGATGAATTCTGTGGTGTTGCCGGAGCGATTAAAGGTTAAAAGTGTTTTGGAAATGTCCTCGTTGTCAGTAGCATGACTAAAGTGTCTGTCACTAGGCACCAGGGAGACAAAACTACAGTCTCAGTGAGTCATGTTCTTGAACTTGATGACAAAGGTTTGATGTAGAATGAATTCACAGCTGCTGAAAATCTTTTATGCCTCATACATTTTTATTCCTGCTCCACCTCCCATTTTTTTCCACTTTAGTTAAAAAAACTGCAATTAAAATCCATTCTCACCAATGACTTTCACTGATAAAACAAGTATTTTCTTTGGAAACAAATTATAATTATTATAATTGGGATCACCAGGCAATATAGATATTCTGTTTGTTTTGGACAATCCGCTTTTTATGTGTTAAACACTGTAAATGACTCTTTGAACAAAGGCTGTTCATTATCTGTATCAACTAAATTATGGGTTCCTCCTCCTCTCTCTGAATACAGGCGTATTCGAACACCTCAATGAACATTTTTACATGACAGGTTTGACTCATTGACCTGCATGCTGTCTGCAGCCCTGACTTGAGCTGTCAGTGGAAATTGCAGAGGCGCTAACTACCCAGGTATTTTGTAGATGTGAAACTGTACCGGATAAATCAGCTGGAGTTTAATTAGGTAGTGAATTTGTGGATATGGAAACGTCATGTTGTGTGTGTCATTTATCAGCCCGAATGCTCATGAGGTCATGTCAGGCTTTAAATGACATAATCAAGGAAAAGAAACACTGCAAAAACAGAATCTTAAGGAAGTAAAATGACTTGTTTCAATATATTTCTTAATATAACCTTTATTTTACCAGGAGGATCAATTGAAAGTTTTCATTTACAATGATGACCTGGCAAAAAAAAATCTTATTTTGCATCCTGCAAAACAAATTACCTTATTATCTTAATTTTTTCAACGTCAAATTTTTTTTTTAAATAAGAATTCTTGGTATTATACTGTTCACAGGTTCAAGAATGTGTTAAATATGCATTCTTGAACATGCATTTAGGTGTTCACACTGGACAGGCAAGGAGGGGCTTCTTCTTCTTCTTTTTCTTCTATTTACTAGCGCATGTTCATCACGTACAGTTGGAAGAGGCATGAACCGGTGCAAATTTTGTGAATCTTGCTTCAGGCTTTTTCTTCCACAGCTCTATTCCAATATATGAAATACTTGGTATCACATAAATCCAGCAAATCCGTAATTATTAATTTCTCTCTGTGATAATTTTTAAGAGGTTGACACGAATGTGACCAAATCCGAGTCCCTGATGGGTCAAAGTTCAAACTGGTTAAACTTTAAATTAAACTTTTGTTTAATTTAAACACGTTTTTTAAATAGAACCCAAAATGAGCTTTAAAAAAGGGTGTGGCTAATTTTTTTTTTTGAGAGTTTTGATTGAAAAGCTTGAAACGTACATTTATAGGTGTTTACATAGACTTTTGATTCAAAGCAGATCCATAAAAGAGCGTTGCCGAGGGCAGTGGGAACTACCTATAGCTTTAGACCATTTTCATACCATATTGCAGAATTTTGCTAATTTATAGATTTTTTTCTTCTTAATTTTGAGAATTTTTCATTTATTTCTAGGGGGCCTATTTTTGCCACAAAAATTTCTTATTGAATTGCTCATGTTTTTTCAAATCCGGTCAATATTTTCCCAATATTTTCAAGGTATGTGCATTTATGCTTGTCAGTATTAGCTCGTTGTGAGGACAAAAATCCTGTTTATTTGATCGTTTAGTACAAAGATGAAGTGAAAGATAATAAATTTCGCTTCACGAAACCAGTTGTACCCTAAATATCCTGCATGGTTGTTTTACTCAGACAAAAGACTGGCATGGGATAGTAACGTGAGCTATGGGAGACTTTTAACTCTGGCTTGTTAAAAATATCAGAGGACAGGAGAAACGTGGATGAGCTGCCTTTATAAAAACGTGCTGTAAATGCACACCCAAATGCACAAGCAGGACACACAGGCCCTACATGCGTGCAGATAACATTTATGTGCGTTCAGAGGCTTAACCCAGCTGTTGTCTTTGTGGTCGGGATGTCTCTGCCGCTTGGGTCAGGTGCTATTCTGCCCGAGTTCTTCAAATAGTTAGGCTAATAGCTTCAGACAAGCTGTCACGCCAGCTCATCGCAAAAACAGAAACTTATCCGGCCTGTTTAGCTTGCATGATTGACTCCTCCCGCTGTTTTAGCACGCCGGTGGCTGCAGGGCGATGTATAGATTATTTTGATTGTTTGGGGTATAAATCCTGCAGGACAAACCTGTGGGATGAAGGCATTCCCAGTTTGTTCTTTTCAAACCGTTGAAGAATAAGTGCTTATTATCTAAACAAGTGTGCAAATGTTTACCATCCTGGAATTTTTTACAAGCTCAAATGTTTTTTGAGGATGTTTGCATGCAGTACGACCTGTTGCAATATTATAGTGGACTTACTTTCTTTTTTTCATGTACCCTCCTCATCTCAGACCCATCTCTCCTCTTTCTTTTTTGGAAAAATCCCACTGCTCGGTGGGTTGCATCTGCAGCCCACATCCTCTCCCCCACACCCTCCCCTGCACCCCAACAACTGCCCTAACTGCATTTTCTTGTCGGGACAGACAATCAGCGACTTGTTCTACTGGCCAGCTTCTGCCACAATTAGAGCCCCGCTTCCTCTGGCGGCTGCCCGCTTGCACCCATCAGAGCCATCACGTCCATCCAAAGGACCTCATACTATTTAAGAACTGTTTATCTTTTAATTTATTTAGTTAATTGACTCACTTCTTTGGTCGCACCTTTAATAGAAACAAAAACTTTTGGTGTTCTTGATTACCATGCCCCCCTTTAAAAGAAATCACAGAATACACACTCTGAGGAGGGTTGGCACTTTGCATAATCTGGTTACAGTCTGGATGCTGGCTGTGAATCAATACAGATTAGAGGTGTGTTAGTCTGAAGGTGTAAAACCAATGAATAACAAAACTTAACCCTTTGGAGATACTCTGGAATAACAGCCCAGTGGACTGAAACTATAGATTAAATATTTATTTTCCCCGAGTTTCTCTTCTTAAAAAGGAGTTTTAGAAGGTGTTCTGAAACAAAACACACACGGCGCCGATGAGTCAGTTTATAGCTTTAATGCAGTAGTTAGTTACAACAATCTCAAAAAATCAAACATGTACATCACCATAGAACGTTTAATAAAGTCCCCCCACCCTCCCCAGCTTTAGTGTTGTGACTTCACAACAAACCTCTACAACCATGTTTCTCAACATTTGTCATCAGCCATCTGCCCTTCTGTCTCTTTCCACGCGCTGTATAATGAAGTCCCAACACCTTCCACCTCCCTCCCCTCTGCCTCCACAAACATGAGGCTTTGAAGAAGACTCCTGCAGACCAACCTGCAGACACGAAGTGCTTCAAAGAACAACAGCAACACTAGTATGAAAATACTGAACAGCTTTATGTTTCATTCAGTGTAAAAAGAATTTCATGCTCGTCAGTTCGCACTTCTCAAGTCCGTCCTCCTGTAAGCGATACAGCACTGGAATTAAAAAAAAGAAATAAACAAAATATAGACGTCATCTCTGAGAATTTGAGGACCAGAGCAGACGAGGAGCTCAGCCAGCTGGCTCCTGCTTCTCAAGTCCACACACAAAAAATATGGAGAATAGGAGGCATTGGCAGTGAAATTCATGACTGTAGGCAGTGACATTACAAAGTTCCTCATCTTATCAGCTTCAAACAACGGACACATAAAGTCTGTACTTTTACAAGTGTTCCAGTGGTTGCAGCTGCGACTGTCCCGCAGCCTTCTGCTCCTCATTTCAGTCTCTACACCTTGGTGGCCAGAGACTGAACCTCTGACTTCTGAGTCTGGGCGCTGAGAGTGGATGACATGGAGCTCATGTGACCATGCATAGCTTTCTTCAGGTTGAGCAGGCACAGACACTGGGAGCGGAAGCGAAGGTCGAAGAAGGCGTACAGGAAGGGGTTGAGGCAGCTGTTGATGTAGGCCAAACAGGTAGCGTAGGGGTGAGCCAGCAGCAGGAAGCGGAGGAAGCCGCAGGAGTTTGGAGCCAGGTTCAGGTAGGAGAGGGAGTCCATGCTCTTCAGCACGTGGAAGGGAGTCCAGCAGATGGCAAACACCACCACCAGAGTGGTGATGATCTTCAGCAGGCGCTTCTTCTTCTGGTCTTCCTTGCGCAGGTTGTTGAAGTGGCGGGTGACGGTGCAGCCGATGAAGCAGTAGAAGATGGTCATGGCCAGGAAGGGCAGGAGGAAACCCAAGGCAGATGAAGACAGACTGAGTCCTGCAATCCACAGGTATTCGTGCCTCTGGTTCATAGTCACTAGGCTGAAGTCCATGGCACAGGTGGTTCGGTTGCTGTTTTGGTCGTTGACTGTGGTGCGGAAGAGCAGCGTGGGCACCGCCAGGAGACCAGACATGAGCCAAATGGCCCCCAGTGATGCCAACATAGTCCCTCGCGAGCGGAGCCTGCTGCTGGACAGGGAGTGAACAATGGCCAGGTATCGGTCAAAGCTCAGACAGGTGAGGCAGAAGATGCTGGCGTACATGTTGACCAGCACCACATAGCTGCTGATCTTGCAGAGAGCCACGCCGAAAGGCCAGTGGTAGCCCAGAGCCGTGTACACGGCCCAGAGAGGTAGGGTTACAACAAACGTGAGGTCAGCGAGAGCCAAGTTTCCGATGTAAACATCTGCAGCCCGGCGTTTAGACTTGGACCTCCACACGGTGAAGATGACCACGCCGTTACCTGACAGGCCGAGGATGAAGATGAGCATGTACAGCACTGGGATGAGAGAGTAAGAGGGCTCCCACTCTGAGTAGTCACAGACAGTTTCATTGTCATCATAATACTCATAATTGTCCATATACTCCCCACTGGTGGTCTCCATGTTGATGTGAAAAAGATCCTTTCAATAAAAAATAAGAGTCCTAGTTCCCAGGAGTGAATCAGGTCAAAAACAGCAGCAGTGGAGCTGTGCGTCGGGCCGCTCAGATGAGAGTGAGTGACTTGCTGGAGCTGTCTGCCTTTTTAAACTCGGCCCTTTTCTACACCCATGCTCCCCTCCCAGGACGACCCCCCTCCATCCCCCTATCCCCACACACACACACACACAAGCACTGAAACATCTTTCAGCTCTTCCCCTCCTCCTCCTCCTTCACCTCCTCTGCAGCCCATCCTCTGCCTGCAGAACGAGGAGCCCAAACATTCCCTCCAGTTTCCATTATGTGTGTTAAAAAGTGTAATAAAAGAAACAAAGTAGCAATAAATTAAATAAAACACAAATAAAGAAAGTCATATGATGTTTTTTCTTTTTTTTAATCAAGTCAGGTTAGTTCTATCATTTTTTTAAATTTAATCTTTTGTTCTCTTGTGCCAGAACAGGTCTGGACATCTCTGCGTCTCGTTTTCCATCACAATCACTTCAGCTAAAAGACTGTTAAGTGTCCAAAACATCAGTGGTTTCCTCCTTCCAATCAAAGGGGTCGGTTTCCTTCAAAGTTTCAAAATAAAATGAGCATTTTTCAAAAGGTTTCCAAATATAATATGATATTTTTTTCCCATTTCTGATTAGATCAGTTTTGGCGTCAGTGAAAGCACTCCTGAATCTTGTCTTCAAATCTGGGCTTTATTCATTTGCATGACAAAAGGACACACAAAGGCGTGGTTAGAAGCAAAAATCTAAAGGAAAACTTTCACTTACAACACTTTGATTTCCACTATTCCATTAGAAGCTTAAAGTTAAAGCACCAACTTTCACTGCTGATTGCATTAAATGCTGTTTTACTGTAGTAAAAATATATATATGAGGCAATCAATACTTTTAGAACTAACTTTGCAAAGCTGGAATATTTTTAGACAACTTTTTGAGAGTCAATTTTGACAATTCAGTTGATCTGGAAAAAAAAGGAAAAACAGTCAAGTATTAAATAAAACATAAATGAAGGAAATTAAATAAATTAATTGTATTAAATAAAACTATTATTCTGTTAGTATTAAATGTCTACAGCTCTTTGTGGTGATAATGCCGTTTTTGACATAAACCCTCAAAGTGCAAACTATAAATGTAGGTGATATTAATGTGATTTAAAGGAATTAGAAGCAGATCACAGTTTGTCAGCTTTCAATGAGTGTCAAGTGAAATGAGTTCGAAGAGAATTTAAGTTCCATCAAAGACAAAAAGGCGAGAAACACTGAGCATCGTTTGATTTTGTCACCATGATTAAAGAATGTCTTAGTTGCTCTACTTGTCGTCTTGCTGGATCAAGTGATGCAGACCTGGTGAGTTTCACCTCCGCTGCGCTCCCCAGAAAGAGGATTCCCTGATTGCAGGCCTTGTATCCCCAACACAAATAAATTTGCAAATTTGAAAAATAAAGGCCAGCAGATAAGAAGCAGATGGTCAGATTAGACTATCTTCTTCACGGGACCACCTCACTTGTTAATCACGGCTTTAAAGGTGTCAAGATGAAGTCCTGCTGTTGATCCTGAAGTGGGAAAAGGTGCTGACAGTGAAAACGTACATTTCTTTTAAAATTACTTCAACTTATTGCATTAAATTTGACTTCTTTTCAACAGCTGACCACAGTTCTTCCAGCACGTGGAGCTGCGATGTGTCACTGAGTTTTCTGCCTTCAAATTGGGACCACACATGTGTCCCTAAAAAGCACAGCTGTGGCTGCTTTTGATCTGCTGCTGAATTGACCCCGCTGCTGCGATGTGACCACCTCTGACTGCCATTATGTTCGCACGGGGACAAACTGTGGCAGTTCAGCGCGAGGCTGATGCTATCGTAAGATTTGTAGCATCTGAATGGAAGGAGGAGTGTGATATTTATCTTCAGATCTGATTGCGGCCCGTGAGAGGAGACATGTTCTGCGCACACATGTCAGCTCCAGTCTGGAGGAGATACGGGATGGGAGGTGTCATTTGTGACCTCAGGTTTGTTTGGGGGGTAAAAGCTCCACAAATCATGGAGTATAGGAGGAACACAAAGTCCCAACACAGTCACCTTAGAGATAATATCAATCTGGAAGTGCAATCCTGATTTTTGGTTAAAATTTTTTGATTTATTTTATGGAAAAGTACCTCATAACTCCTAATTCAGGATCCCTGGTGGTAACTTTTGCTACAAATACTTTGAGAAAAGCTTAAAAGTTTGATGATAAGCAGGCTAAAAAGCAAGCTGAAAATATTCCCATGGTGTGAAGTGGAAAGGGAAATTTCGGCCCTCTGGGGGGTGTCATGGCTTTAATCTCAGTGCCTCATTAAACCTTAGAGCTAGTTGGAAGTCACAGACCTGAGTACAATACTGAAATGAATGACCACCTCCACCCAATCATGAGAAATGCTTGCCTTGATAAAGCGGCCCTATTGTTCTATTTTTGCTGCCTCAAGGACTTTGGTCTGATGAGAATCACATATGTTGAGTTTAATGAAACAGATTGTAAATTTGGATGTTTTTTGTAGTAAGAAAACAACAAAGATTTACAGTTCACACAGAATAAAAAAAATGAATAATGCTACATGATTACTTTTATTTATACTTGCAGATGTTGCACCTTATAGTGCAGCTGCAAAGTCAGATGTATGCATTAATGTGGAGCAGGGAGTTCATCTGCAGCAGCAGCAGCCAGGCTGTCTGTGGATGGGAGACGCTGGGTCTTGACATCCATATCATAACACAAACATCATTCAAGCCAGAGACGCACACACGCTCTTTCTGTAGCTGCCATGCGAGACAAAATCGGCACTGTTTATTTACCAGCTATCTACCTTCCGTACTGTACATCTGCCAGGAAAGAAACACACACACGGCTGGGCTTCCTTTGCCTCAGAGGACATTTCAGTGATAAACACCAGACTCACTGACCACAACCAAAGCAGCTAAACCCTCGGCTCATCGTATCCTAACAGCAGTGGTTCATTCTTTCAAAGATATCGTTCTGATGAAGATCTTTCTGATGAACAAAAACAGATGTGGGCAGGTAGTCAGGATGTGGCAGGAGAC
The DNA here is from genome assembly GCF_002922805.2 of Oryzias melastigma. Taxonomy (NCBI): domain Eukaryota; kingdom Metazoa; phylum Chordata; class Actinopteri; order Beloniformes; family Adrianichthyidae; genus Oryzias; species Oryzias melastigma. The sequence continues at coordinate 24,999,399 of NC_050520.1, forward strand.
TCTGAGGTTCTGTCTTCTCGTTCATCCTTGTTGTCTCTGCACTTCCAGTAGCGCGGTCAAGAACAATTGGGTCACAAGGTGTTTCCCCTCCCGATTCACAGGACTCTGAACCACCATCGCACCCATCCCATCTGACACAGCATGTGTGTGAGTGCACAAAGCAGGGAGCACCACAGGAAATGCTCTTCAACTGAGATGCTTCTGTGTCTTTGCTTGCTTTTGTAAACTGTTGTTTTAGTTAATAGCTTGAGTGACTAATAATAAGAATGTTGTTCTGACATTATGCAAATGAATTTTGGAAAAAAATGTAAAGGAAATTAGATTTTGTTGGAAAATAAGACCATTTTCTGTGTTTTTTTAATTAAATTTTATGATTTTTTACAAGATAGCAGCAGTTTTTTTACTTTTTTTTTTTTACACTGACCCTGAAATACAAATTAAACCAACAAATTACTCATCGCAAAAAACATATTAAATATCACAACAAAAAATAAAAAAGTAAAACAAATATTAAAAAAAATCAACAACTTTTCATTTTAGAAATCAAACAAAATAACAGAAACAAAGACAAAATTACAAACAAATGACATAAAAAAAATTAAAAACTTGAAAGGTCATGATCCAATCAGCAATGTCTCATGGTACTTACTTTTTCTGGTTTCTATTCAAAAGAAAAAGACATTTCAAAACAAAAGTATTTCCAAAAAAAAAAAAGAAATAAAAACATATATAACTAAAAAGGAAAAAAGAAAAGTAGGTGCTATGGGACATTGCTGATTGGATAATGACATTTTTTCCATCATTTGAGCCGAAAGTTATTTGGCATAAGTTGATACTGAATATGCCCTGTACTAATCATAAAACCTTTATTAGTATTTGAACATTTGAACAAAACATTGAACTCAACCCCTTGAATCCAATCAGTACCTAGCCTTTCCTGTTTCTTATTGTGTTTTGTATTTTAGCATTTTATTTTCATTTCTTGAAATTACTGCTGTTTTCCAAAATGTCTCATTTTTATATTGTTTATTTTTTATGGAATTGAGTCTAAATTTTTGTAATTTTGTTTTTATTTCTGAAATGTAATGTTGCTCTTTGCTTTTTTTAATTGTTATGATCTGTAATCTGTTTTTGCATTGAATGATTTGTTGGTATGATTTGCACTTCAGGGCCACCGTAGTTTTTTTTAATCAACTGAACCTACAAAAATTGAAGATCAAGAAGGCCTTATGAAAAAAAAAATGAAGGAAGCAGCTTAAGAGGAAGCAAGCGTGAGATGAGCTTAATGAAAGAGAGGATTCAGGGAAAGACAAAGGACAGTGCTGATGAGAGGGTAGTGGTCGACAGACTGGACAGTTTTCTCTGTGCAGCTGAGTTAATGACAGGGATTAGAAGCCGGGGGGCTGCTGGGCTCTGCAGGCTCTCCTTGAAACCTGCTCGGCCCTCCCATCATCCCAGGAGATCTGCGGGAATCTGGCTCCATTTGGTCTGAAATCTCTAAACAAAACAGAAACCCCGTGGCTCAATTAGAAGGAAATTAGTCCCTTTTACCCGTTCTACCACTGCAGCTTCAATGTGGGCCAGAGGGTCAGTCTTAATTCAGTTTTTATGGGTTTCCTTTTCACATCGGTACTTGTACTTTTTTAAAGCTTGCTTTTTAGTAAGTGATATATGTCAGTTTTATGATCACAATAAGCCTTCAACTAATATCTCAGCCTGTTTTGTTTTAAACTAGAGCAACAGAAACCCGAAGCCTGATCTTGTTTTGAGAAGTTAACAGGAAAAACTAAGTGAGAACCAGGTGTTTTGCAGATTTTCCACTCAAAATTTCTTAACGTTTGGGATAAATTTCAGTCAGATTCAAGTGAAGGAGCTGCCATGGTCCTCACTGGAGCTGAGAAAGAGCAGAGTGTTCCTTTCAACGGGTTCAGATGGCTTCAATGTTTCTATGAACACTCCTCATGGGAGCTTTTTTTTTTTAAACAAAACAAAATAGTTTGCACATATAAGCACAAAATACGTATATTGTTCCTTACTAAAAATGTGACCTCAAAACTGAAACCTTTTTAGGGGAAAAGTCTTTTTTTTTTAACTACCCATTCGGGATGCCGGGAATAACATTGACCTAATATTTCAGGAACCTGCCAAAATAAGAGATTTCATGACAAACATCATGTCGTTCTGAGAAAAGAACATAAAGTATGTTTTGGCAGAAACCTGTTCTTTTTTTTAAGGTTCAGGGGTCGTGTTTAGGAGGCTGTAAAGTCCACTTTTGCTCCTTTACAGGGCGTTTCATCCTCCCATTAAAAGAGAAGCCCTCAGCAGGCGGGTTACTGACCAGGCTGCAAAGTTTTGTAGGGTGCTGACAGCGGGACGGAGGCTTTTGACAGACAGCAGCAAGCTGCAAATTATGGCCCTTACTTAAAGTTTCAATTATTTGTTGATAAAAATGAATAAAAATGTAAAGAAAATTAGTTAAAAAATGTTTTTTTTTAAAGAATCACTGAATTAAAAAATTAATAAAATTTCAAAGCAACTCAAAGTTAACTCAGGGTGTATTCAGACTGGACACGTTCGGTTTGCTTATAGTGAACCAGAGTTCTTTTCCACCAATAATCCAGACCAGATTTTCAGTCCAAGTCCAAGTGGACCCCGATCCAGAACCAGGAACAGTAAAAAGTGTTGTAGCTGACGTTGATACAGATGGTCAAAATTGGTCATCGAAATAAAAAGTTTGAATAAGTAAACTATCCTGATAAGGATTGCAAAGTGTAGGACTTCCATTATTATTTCCCTCATTGCTTTGCCCCGCCCTCGTAATTTCTGACCAATGACTGAGGAGATCTTTAGTCACGTGATTTTGTTTACAAGTTTTCAAAATGCTGGAGTCTTGATAAACAAAAGGAAATGTGACCACATTAGTCCAGTTCTCAGGTCTTTGCGCTGGCTTTCCATTGTCCAGAGAATTTTGTTTAAAATAGTCTCTCTATGTCCTAGCACCTAAGTACGTCTCTATAACCAATCTCTAAGTCTGCGAACCTCAGGCAGAGGTCTTTATCAGGTTCCAAGAGTCAAAAGGAAGCACAGCAAGGCAGCTTTTGATTTGGAACAATTTCCCTGAAAATGTTTTAATCCGGGCTGAAAACTTTCTCATTTAGTTTTAAATGGGAACATTTGTATGTGTATGTTTTTAATGATTTTTACATTTATGATTTTTATTCGTATTGATTTTTATTATTTTACATATGTTTATCAATTGATTTTTATTTCCTTTTGTAATTTTGTATATTTTTGTAATAAACTTGCTTTGGTTCAAACCAAAAATGTCAGTTTGACAGCAGTCTGAATACAGACCAAAAGAAGGTTTGAGACTCGATCTTGTTCAAATTAAGCAGACTCTGTCTGTACTAACAGACTTTTCCAGTCTGAATACACCCTCATACTACTGTATGTACTACAGCAAATATTTCAGAAAAACTATTGCGGAATATTAAAGTCGTCACTACTGATCATTTTAAATGTGGTGAAATCTTTACGCTGTTTCTTCCTCTTTTACCACTAAGTTAGTTGTAGTATGGCTAAAAAACAAATAAAATGTAAAAACTGAGCCAGCCAACACGACCAAACTCTTGTGTTTTTACCAGCCGTCTTGTCTTGCGGCTCTCACCTCGAGCTGCAGACAGAAATCCTCGGCTCCATTAAAATCTGACAACTGCTTGAAGGAGTCAAACAATAAAGTCAGCTTTTACACTCTGTTGACAACTTTGATGTGCAATCACAAGGCGAGAGGAGGGGAGAGGGGCAGGGTGGGAGGAAAAACATCCTCTGACTTGCCCTAATTGTTCCAGCATCTGTTCTTGTGGCTGTCACCTAGACAGACCGAAACACGACTGGAGACACACATTCAGGATTTCCACTCTGTCCAGTTCCCTTTAATCAAGCTGCCCGACCGACTGATTATCACGGCCTTGTTTCGTCTGCCTTCTTCGCCTCTGCTGAGTCTGCAGCTTGATTCAAAGTTTTCCACTTGGACCAGCTGATGATCACATTGATGCTAATGATGACTATCATGCAGTTCTGCTGCAGGAATGACGAGCATGCAGCTATATAGCTGGAATGGGACTTTGCAAATGGCCAGTTTGCATTAATGAAATCAGAGCATGGCCTTCCCATTATCCATGCTCTTTGGGGTTTTGCAGAAGGAAGTGGGGACACAGTTAAAACACAAAAAGGTCCAGATGTGAGGCCCCCTTCATGTATGCCCCATGCCGACTGCTGACAAATTGGTCTTTAACGATTCTTCCAAAACGGGCCTAAAGTCAATGTCAAAGCCATGTGTCGCTCCATGGAGCCACGCGTGGGAAAAGGACAACCGCCTCCAAAAAGAAGCTGAGACTCTAAGAAAATATTTGGACAAAGAACTGAACTATTTCAGGTTCCAATGTGAGCGAAGCTGCATACCGTGCTCTCAGAGGGGTTCAGACATGTATCAGTGGTGGAGGGCTGAAGATTTTTATTAGACGGGTAACAATATTGATCCAACTATCCATCATCCACTACTTATACTTTCTTTATTCTAAATAGGGTCTTCAGAGCCCAAACCCATCAACCAAACTAATAATTTAAAATAATATACAGATTGTCTGAGATTAGAAATTCATATGGATCTGAAGTGCTATTTCAGGTTTATGTTTTTAAGCTGCAAAGCAGGCTCAAAGCCACCATGATGAGAGCACATGTGCTGCCTGGCAGAGCAATCCCCTATGACAGCAAATATTTGCACCCCGCATGCACCCAGCGATGATGTAGCTAAAACAAGCAGCTGCAGACCACACCTTCCCTCCAGCTCCAGAACTTCTTTAATCCGCTGTTAACCACCACAAAAAAGGAGCTAGAGTTCACGTTGACGTCACTTAAAAGACAACCTTTCATGTGCTGCAAACCAACATCTAATTGCGCTCATGAATCACGGCGTGACGCGTTAATGCTGCCTTGGATTTCTCAAAAGCTGGGTTATCACACAAGAAGAAGAAGTTGGGGGGTTTCTGAAAAACGTACCCCTTTAGAAAAGAAATGAAGAAACTTTGTTTCGTTCATGTCTGCAAGGGATTGTGTGCTTTTACCGTGTCACATTCAAGACAAGAATCTGGAGCCGTACTTTGGGGGCCACTTTGCATTGATCAAAGCATCTGAAACAGTTTTATTGCATCAGAAGTGAAAAGATAATCTCATAACCCATTTGAACTTCCAAAATGATCGGTCATATGTGTAGCAGCTTTCAGCACAGGCTTTATCGCTCCAGATCTGCTGGATCTCCATCTTTCTGAGTGTACAACACACCAAATAGTTTGGAAAAAAGAAGATTATCTCCACTTGAATGACTGTAACAGTCATAGTTTGAAGATCGCATTAGCTCACAATGTGGGAGCACAGTGGGTACGGTATCAAACAGCAGCCTGGAGTCACACCTCATTTCTTTTGCTTTTAAGGAGCCAGACTTTCCTGTGGTCCAATCTTTTGAAGTGGTCTTGAGCATAAAAAATAGAAGTTCTTATGGGTTTTTGAACTTTGTTTCTAAAGATTTACTTTGCAGCATTCATTTTAATTGGAGCACTTTGTTAAAAAAATATGTTAAAACCCAAATAAAGAAGAAAAATTAGTGGCTTCCACACATCGGACTTGTTTTATTACAGCCTTGTACAACTTCCAAACTCTTCACTCACTTTGCAACATTATTGTTTTGTAGCTAAAATATATGACATGAATCGTGTACTGTTTTGAAAGTAACTTTATTTACAATCTCTGCATAACACAACAGTCTTAAATGAGAAATGTACAGAAAGTAATAGACCCTTTTCAAGTGACGTCACACAAAATGGCAACATAAAGGTAACAAAGATGAAAATAATGTCATCATATATGAGGAAATTATTATTTGCACGTAAGTTTCTAAATGCAAATGGCTAGAGTTGAACTTTTGTCTTGCCTGCTCTTATTTTGAAAGCTGAAATTACATGGCTTTATGGCAGCACTTAAAATATTCACTCTGCCACCTAGTATACATTCCTATTTTGTAATTGCCCCTTAAAAACAACATATACCTCTTATTACAACAACTATATTTAGCCTTGGGTGCAGTCAAAACATGTGCGGTCAACATGCAGCAAAGTGCATCTTGCTGTACGTATTACATGTGTTTAACATGAATTTCCATCAGTTTTTGTACTCGGTCACACTTGCAATACGTGCGAATAACATCAAGCAAAATATATTTGTTCAATTGATATTTTTTGTTAAAGCATCTTACTTTTACTGCGGTAAACATTTATTTATTTATTTATTGATGGTTATTTAACCAGGATAATCCCATTGAGATTTCAAACCTCTTTTGCAAGGGAGTCCTGGCAGCAACAATTGTTTAAAAATACATGAAACATTAAGACAATAAAAAAACTGTCTTAATGTTTTGAAGCCACTTAAAATACAAGAGTTGCTGAACATGTGCTGTTTACAATTTAGCTAAAATGTATTAGTGATGCACTACATTATTTTGTTTCAGCAAGTGGCTTTAATAATTTGCTGATTAACATTAGATACAGTGGGTGTCCAATTATTTCAGCCAGTTTTACTTAGACTTTTATTTGATCTTTTATCTATAGGGATGTAATGTTAACAATTATTTGATGAACAGATTAATTAATTTATATTATTTATATGATTGAACCAGATCAATCTGTCTAAAGTAAGTTAATAATCAAATGGAATCTAGCTTAAATTGTTTCAAAAATGAGATAAATCAATAGTCTAAACAGAAAAATATAATTTAAATTGAGGCATGGTAGGTTTATTTTACTATGACATAAAAACAACCAAATGCCATCAAAGCAGCCAACACATGTGATGAGAGCAAAAAATGATCAAGCCTTTATTACAGTCCAATGTGTGGAAACATTTTGAATTTAGCAAAGATGTGACCAAACATTGTGGTAGAATGTTCTAATAATGTTCAATTTGTATTATTTTGATGTGGAAAAACAACAGCAGTCTGAACTTATTTCTTGATTCTTGTTAACTTGTTTGTTTGTGCACATATTTAATTTACACTTTATTATCTTGCACCAGGAATCTGGAAAACTTCAGCTGCAGTGTTCAGTATCAGGTATTTATCTCTGAGCCACACTGGTCAAATATTTTTGGCTAACAATGTCCTAAATCACAGACTTGTATCAAATTGGATGATTTAAAATAAACTAATATCTAAATGGAATCAGATCGTTGATATGAATCAATTTGTTGCTAAAATGAATCATTGCAACTCTATCAAAAAAATAATGAGAAAAAGCTTAAATCTTATGAAGCATAAATATTTTTATAAAATTGCTTCTTATGTCTTCTTGTTTTTGTTTAAGCTTTGTATTTTTTTTTGTTTTTTTACTTCAGCCTTCGTTTATTTTAAGTGATTTTTTTTAATGAAAATAAAAACCCTTTAAGATAAAATAATTCAATTAAAAATTATTTAAAGGGCACCCAAAAATAAAAATGTTCTTTATATTTTTCTTATTCTTTCTTTTTGAGGCATACTTTGAGAGTATAATTTGAAAGTGAATTTAAAACAGGAAACACTGTCTGCTCTTCCCATCACGCTCAGATGACACTTTGTTTGCTATGGATGCAAAAGTTTGGCCTTGGTGCAGGGTTCACCGGCACAGCCCTTCCTGCTTTTGTTCGACTTTGTTTAGGGTGGTGCACAGTCTTTAAGCAGGGGTGCCCTTGCAGAGGACCCTTGCTCTATGCAAGATCTAACCTGACTTGACTCTTAACCAGCAGTAGACATTTAAAGTATGTACGAGTAAATGGAGCAGAACACCAAAGAGTGCAAATCAAAACTTTTTTTTTTAAGAGTTAGGTAGTTAGAGTCCTGAGGGTCTTTAAGATTAGGCTTAACAGAGCCAGTCTCAACCTGTAATCTAACCATTCATTCATGCATGACGGAAGATGAAGATGCTTCCACAAATTTGGAAAAATTGATGATGCACTACAGTTAACTTTCATCAAGACATAACCAAATAACAACATTCACCATATAACATCCCTGTGATGACTGCGCAGCTTTTCCCTCTTCTGTGTGACTGCACAGGTCCATGCAGCACGTCGAGGAGGCTGCATGACAGCAAGATCAAGGTCAGAGAGTTTGTGAGGAGGACAGAAAATGGAGGACACCCAAACATTTTTTAGGGATAAGCCGCGTAACCGAAAATGCATAGCGACAAGCTTTTACGTGCCCAAAAGGCAAACAGCTCCCAGCATTCCACTGTGGCACACACATCAGTCTATTCACCCAGAGAATGAATGGACTCAGACCCCCACTCGTTCTGACAGTGAAGGGGGGCAGGTGGGAGATGTCAAAGCAGGGGAGATGCCTCACCTGTCAGAGGTGGAAAAGCCCTTTGGCCAGGACAAAAAGACTGAAGCAATAATTCCAGCGAGAGATATAGACACACACAAAGGTCTTTGCAGGAAACACAAAAAACATGCACTCAGGGAATAACTCATGATTGTAAAGAAATAAAACCCCGCCAGGAAACTTGAAATAATCAAGATAAGACGGTGGATGTTTTTACTGGAAAATAGGGTATAGTATATCACGGATGTATATCTTGACTTCCTTCCTAAGAACCTGTTAACCTGCTGACTCCATAATTGCACCTTTAATGGAGCATTTGTGTCATATTTGCTTTACCTCTGCTGAGGATTAATGAACTATTCCAACAACTTTTGGAAAGTGTTCTTGTTCAGATGGATGAAAAAGCTTTAAACCTAAAGACTTTTTAATGAATTTGCAGCCCCGGTTATTGACCCATTCAAATGAAAATTGTGTTTTTGGTGTTTTTATAGCATTTTTTGAACAGTGGTGGAAACATAGAAAATAATTTAAGATTAAAACTGCATTTCTGAGTATTTTTTATTGAAATTGTGAGAAATCAGGAGCAGATAAAAAAAAAAAATAGTTTGAAAAAGCTCTCACTGAAATAGGCGTCCAAAAGTTTCCCTGCTCTGCTCAATTCTGATGGGCTGATGGGATATCAGTGGAGGCTTACTTCCAACTCAGGCAAATATCTGATGAACTCCCACTGTGCTGCAGAAACTTTGACCTATAAAAAAGACAGGCATTTTTTGATTTAGGCTAAAATCAGCATAATCATTTATAAATTTCCACTGGGAATGTTTTTTACAATAGATCAAAAGTTGATCTGAATGGGACTTGAACAGGTTGTAAGCATCTCCAGGCTTGTTTCATTCCTTTAACCTTAAAAAAACTGTTCACAAACAAAGTATTTTACTCAAATTTCTGAGTTAGCAATCAAATAGAACTATTTTATTTGAGCAGAAATGATAAAAATACATATTATGAATTCTTAAAAGTAAATACAGGTATTATATATTTTATTGCAATACCTAAAACTGAAATTTTTTTTTTAATAAATTATTTGTAATTAACAAACACTATACTGACGTTTCAGGATTCAAATAACATACATTTTTAATTTTGCGAATAATTGTGTGATTTGTGAATATTTGTTTTTAGTTGTGCTTCATGGTAAAAACGCAGTTTTTTGGAGAAAAATCATACAGGATCATCTTTTGTTAAGTCACAATTTCCACTAAAAATACAAGTCAATGGTTCAATCAAACTCCACCATATATAATTAATGTTTTGAAATATGAATTTCCTGCTTTGGGGTCTTTAGCAATTTTACACTAAGAGTAAGAGGAAATCAACAAATCAGTTACTCTGAAAACAAGACCTGGGTCATTTGTTGTAAACTAATCAAGCTCTGGACGGCTGTATTGTTCAAAGAGGTCATTTGGCAGCAGGCCTGGAGCTCATATTCTGGTTAGTGAAAAGTTGACAGTCTGCTACTTTTCTTTGTAAAGAAAAAGGGAGAATCCAATTGTTTTTTTCTTCCCCCCATCCCTCTGGGGCTATCAGCAGGTCTCTGGAGAAGGGCTGGTTTCCGTAAACGTGATGGGGAGATGTTTCCTGTAGCTGCTCTGTCTGCTGCTGATTAGGCCCCATCCATCAGCCGGACCTCCTTCGACGAGAGATGGGGGCATCGGTCACAGTTGGCTCCTCACGTCCCTCCACAGACAAGCAATATGGTCACACCAGGCCCACGTCCTGCCTACCAGACTTAGACCGGTGCTTATTTGGGTTAAGATGATTCACTGATTCACATGTGGATGAAACAATGAACAATATGAGAAGCTGAGCCAAAAAATCTTTTTTAAGATTTATTCAAAACATCATCAACTGAGTGTTTGGTACCTTTATTTTGTGTGGACTTGTTCCCTCATCGCCTCTTGTGGTGCCATGATTCTGCTGCCCCTGTGAACCCTCGGAATACTCTTGGGTAAAATCCCCACAGAAACTCTTTTTTAGGTTCCAGTGTCCAGAGTAAACAGGAGGTGGTAAAGTGTCCTCCCTAGTCAGACGGAGGAAACCACACGGGGTCTGGAGACTGAACCCTCCATTGGTCAGACGGTCAACTAGAAAGCAGCTCTGCAAACTTGTTGAGTGTGAAGCCTATTGTGTTAGAGTTTGTTTGTGGAAAAATGTCAAACACAGCATGACCTTGCATGAGACGGAGGATTTGCCCTGAGTGGGCGACCCAAAGGTGCCATCAATAAAAATGAGAAAAATAAACACGGAATATCTCAGGGAATCAAGAAGCAAACAGGAAAGATTTCATTGGAACGCCGGCCCAGTAAACATCTTCACTCTGCTGCCTCAGCAAAGAAGGATCCGCCCTTCCTAAGACAAATCCCACAGGTAATCAATTTTGCCTGCAAGTGAAAGAAACATCAGCGCTTCCCTATCGTCTTTATTCTCATAACACTTCATATTTCTGAGTATATTATTGCTTGCTAATTCAAGAGGAAATCAATCATAGTTAAAACACCTTTGCACAAACTCATTTACGTCAGAAAATGTCTCCGACATCAGAAGCAGGAATGTGGCAGAATTCATGCTTTGACTTTTAAGGGCTCTAGCTCTTAAGCAGGCCTCGCAGGCATGCATTAGGATGTTCCTCAGAGAGCAGTAAGTGACGAGACCGAGCTGATCTCACTCACCTCAACCTGTCAGACTAATGAACCTGTGGCTGACAGGACAATACCCAGGTCAACAGGTCCCCCCTGCAGTCACTGTAGGCTATAGATTCCATTACTCAGGCTTGACCTATGACCTTTGAGCCGCTACCTAAACTGGATCAATAAAAAAGTAGGAACAACACCAGACTACAGGTCAAGAGAGCAGGTCAGAGGTAACTTTTCTGTTTTTAGGCAATAGCAAAAGTTATGTTTTTAATTAATAGAAAACATATTACTTTTATGGCTAGAAACTGATTTTTTTTTTGTTCCTGACATATGTCCTGAGGTTTTAACAGTGAACATTCAATTATTTTCGAGCCTGACCAGTCTGCCTTGCTCCTTTTCCTAAACTTTCCAGTCATGATTGCAGACCAAATAGACTGTGGTTCTAAATATGTTAGTGAGAAGCCCAGTTTCTACACAAAGAGCAGCTGTGTGGTGGAATCAGTGACTGCATGCAGTATATAGGTGTTTGGAGCATGTGTCAGTTAACGCATTGGTTTACATTAGGTTGGTTGGAAGCCAGTTTTTCAGCTCAACGACTGTCATTCATCACCATCTTGCTCGGATATTTTTACAGAAATGGAGAAATTGGAGGGCCTTATTTATTCTTTCAACAGTCATTGGAACCACAGACATACTGTATATGGGAAGTGCTGAACGAATAATCACTGACATTAATCATTGGATTCTGCAGGGGGAAGAAGAAGCATGAAGTGGGACGAGCCCAATGGTCAGAGTTTACTTTGCCCACCTCAACAATGTGCTGAAAAAAGCAATCCTGTAAGACAAAGTAACGTTTGAAGCTCTTTTAGGGCCACTCACAGGTTTAAACTACACTCCCTCATAGTTGTCATAGATGGAAAACACAGAGTTTTTGACACAAAGCTGCAATAATGTTTATTTTAGGCATAAAATCAGACTTTTCATGTAAATTGCTTCCTACTGACACCAGTGGATTTTCAGAAACTGCATCCGTTGCTGCTTCCTGCATTGTTTTTAAAATAAGTGGAGGTTCGTTTGGAACAGTTTCAGAGCTAAGGATTTTATGGTTACAAGTTGATCAAAACACTGTATTCTAAACTGATTTCCAATTTCAAATAAACTGAGTTCTCAAACTTCCCTTCATGAACCACCACCATAACGTGGTTGAAAGGTTGAATGATCCCATGAGCTGAGCTGTCTGTGGCTTTTGTCCCTGGTAGGGTCTACTATGGCAGATGGGTCCTGAGTGATGACAAAAGGAGTTCAGATCCCCCTTAATGAGAAGTACAAACTACATTACAAACTAAAATTTAGCTACATCGTCCGGATTGGCATCACTGGAACCCCCGATCTCTGGAAATCCACTTACCAGGGGCTCCTCCTGGTCAGGGTTCAGCCTGAAGGACCGACATGGGATCACTCTCCCATGGGCCCACCTCCTGTAGCAGAGCTCAGAAGGGGCTGGTGCACTTGTTGGGTGGCAGTTCAAGGCGGTTGCCTCGGTGGCCCAAACTCCGGTCATGGAACTTGACCTTTGGGACATGGAGCGTCACCTATTTGGGGGGGAAGGAGCCTGAGCTTGTGCAGGAGGTTGAGAGATACTGGCTAGATATAGTTGGGCTCACCCCCACACACAGCCTGGGCTCTGAAACTCAGTCCCTTGAGAGGGGTTGGACCCCCAAATGGTAAGAGGTGTCTGTCTGGGTGGTGTAGGCTTACTCGTCGTGAGCCCCCAGCTCAGCCACCAAGTGTTGGAGTTCATCCCAGAGGAAGAAGGTCATGTCTCTCCGCCTTTGGGTAGGGGACAGGTCTCTGATGGTGATTTTGGCTAATAGACCGAACAGCAGTTTGGAGCACCCAGCCTTCTTGGTGTCTCTGGACACATATGGGGAAGTCTATTATTCCCGTGGCCACGTGGGCACCTGGAGGGGCATGGAAAAGAGGTGTTATGAGGCTTTTAACTCCCTTTAGGAGGAGATGAAACAGAAAAACAGGAGGTTATCCCACATCGATGGGCAGCTATAGAAGTTCCACCTTCTAAGGATTGTGATTCTTCTTCTTTTCCTTTCGGCTTTTCCCTTCAGGGGTCGCCACAGCGAATCAGTTTCCTCCATCTAAGCCTGTCTTCAGCAT
>NC_050520.1:25013300-25058086 GCF_002922805.2 Oryzias melastigma
TCCTGTTGAACAACCCGGTCAAAAACTCCACTGCCATCTCTCCTAGACACTTCCATACCTCCACAGGTATATCATCAGGACCAAGAGGCTTTCCACTCTTCATTTATAAGGATTGTGAATGTCTATATGAAATATAATGGGAATTAATCAACAGTTGAAACATTCAAACAGTTCAGGAGTGAAACTTCCATCGTGTTTTCAATTTCTTTAAGCAGCAAGAATAAAAGCAGCCAGACTTTACCTGAAACCTGTTGATTAATCTCAACTTTCTGCAAGAAGCGAAGGGTAGCTAACGAAAGTCTGGTAATTGATTGCCAAGAGAAAAAAAAAAGAGTGTTTCAGCACTTCATCTGGACTTCCAAATGACAAATATGATTTAAATTAAAGATTAAGGACAATTAGCTAATGCATATTGTCTAGTAGATCCAGAAGGGTGAATGTTTTTATGAATGAAGTGCTTAGACAACACGGGAAAGCGGACGTTTCATCTGCCAAAATCCTGCGGACATGAAGGCCAAGAGACCAATCTTTGTTTAATTACACCAAAGCTATACTTGGCATCTTCAACCTGGACATATTAAACAGTGGGAACTGAGGCACAAGTCCCAGAAAACATCTTGTTTTTTTGGCAGAGGAGAAAGAGGAAGACGAGCTCAGGTCTTCCCAGCTGTGCTGCTCTTAAGAGAGAAATGAGAGGAAGTGTTGGAAAGATTTATGGTCCCGATAATAAATTTAGCAGGAAGGGTTGTTGCAGTACAATGTGAGTGAGAACACGGTAGTGGCCCTTGGCTCGGCACGAGACACTTCTGCTCGCAGGCTGGCTGCAGATTCTGCCATTGTTCAGGAGATATATGAATAAACGGGATCTTCTTTAAGTCTCAAAGGCAGACACAAATGTTTCCTTTCTGCCGTCCAGCTGCAGCCTGTCTCTGAAATTACAGCCAACATCACACATCTACCCACTGTATTCCCACCACACATTTCTGTAAATATTTAATGAAGCTTGTAAAAACATAATTTTCTTATTTGATAGTTCCAGAAATATACACCTAATTTATCCCCTGTGGTCTGATATAAATGGTTATTATTTTCCTGCAAAACTTGCGGGATATCTTTTACAGATTTGTTTTTCTTTTAATACTTACAGACACCAAACATTTCTAAACTGACACAGTAGAGCTGAAAATGAGAGTTTCATGCTGGCTTTACTCAGAGAAAAATCAAAATAATCCAAAATACAGCCAGGATTCAAAAATCTAGCAGTCATTTAATCACAATATTTAGATATTTATAAACAAATTTGATCTGAAAACTGGCACAACAAATATAGATACTAAATCGAGCAGCAATTTAATTGTTCATAAGCACAAAAACCCCAATCAAGACTAATGTAATGACCCAATTGTTGCAGTCCAGCCACATTGTACATTCAGACAATACCTTCGACTTCAGCTCTCATTTATTCCTTTGTTGCTAAGGCGTGGGTTGTCAGATTGCATGTATCTGAATATCATACACGGAGTAAGAATACAGCGGGCTGCAGAAAGGAGCAGCATGACCTGACGCTGGCCCCTGCCCTTTACCCAATAGGAGAGGAGCTCCATTGCAGCTTTTCTGACAGCTCCTGCTGGGCGGTGAAGAAGAAGCAAGGCACAGGTCCAATTCTTCTACATTCCCACCAGGCTGGGTTTTTGTCATGCTTGGACCCCACCTGCACTGCTGCATATCACTCAAGCACAGGGGCCCCAGTTTTAAGGAAAAACCCCGCTGAGCTCCGATCACACAACAATGGTTTCTGACAGCTAGTTAGAAATGTCCACTCAAACATTGAGTTGTCTTCCACTTTGCATTAGAGGAAACACAGTCAGGTGTGTGAGACAGAAAGAGGCGCTGGCACGCTCCAAATAGAACCCCATGTACCCAAAACGCTAGATGTTGTCTTTGGGGCGCAATGCCCAAAGCAAATACGGACGATCCCCTGAGAGATGAAAAAAGAGCAGAGCATTCAGGGGCTCCCTGCAGGCAATTATCCTGGCATGCATATACACACACGGAGAGACTAAAAGGCCGTCAGTGGTAACCAGCTTGACTCCTGAGTCTCTGCTTCTTCAAACACACCCTCTTCCTGTTTTTATAGGGAGAAAAACAGGAGTAAAGATGGAAAAGAGAGAAAAGCGACACAATAGGAGGAATGTCATGGTCCTCCTGCGCTCCTCCTCCACATCCTAATTGGACCCAGCTGTCGGCACTCATCACCTCCACTCCAGCCTATTTAAGAGGAGCCCTCCCCAGCATTCTTCGCCAGTTCGTTGCCTTACCCGGTGAAGTTACCTGGCCTACTACGTACAGTTTTGTATGCTCTCGTTAAGTCTCGCCTCGTCTCACGCCCTGACTCCTCTACCTCCAGGTCCTTACCTCCCATGTGCCGACCTGGGTCCTGCCTCGCCTAAAGCATCTCGTCTTGGACCACGCCGATCCTCACCACGCCACGCACCGGCTGCCGGACTCACCTCGTTACTCCACCTGGCCGCTCCAGTCCGCAGCAGGTCTTCGTTCTCAAACTTCCACCTTCGATCCTGGTTCCGGACCCTACGCCATTATCCCCACGGACAATAAAACTTTATTTAAACCACTCCAGTCTCACATCCTCCTTCCGGGTTCCAGCAACTGGGTCTGCCTCGTCACGCACAGCATGACAAGGAATAAGATACTGAAGAGTGGGTAATCAGTTCCCCGGAAAAAGCGCATAATCAGTGCAGATTACTTTGGTTTTCTCCCCTCGAAATGAGAAAAATAAAACATTTAATTGAGATGAAACAAGACATTTCTTAAATTTTGCATAATACTCAAAAAAGCATTCCGATACATTTTCAGAAAAACTTGCAGTTTTACTCTTTCATTTCACTGAAAATACTTCTGTTATTAAAGTATATGTTTTGAATATTTGTCATATTGGAGAACCTCAAGGAATAACGTAACAGAAGCCTGAATATTTAATAATAAAGTACATAGCTTCAATGAACATTGACACACATCACTAGACATCATAAAAGACGAGATGACACTGAAGCTCTCACCCCCGTCAATGCGTCTTCAAGTGGCCACTTCTAATAAAAATCCCACCTAAATGTGTGTTTTGGTCTCCTTGGGCTCCAATCAGGTACTCGGATTTGGTGGTGACCTTTTGAAAATTGATCATGTAGGAGAAACTAATAATTATGGTTTGAAATTATGTCTTTCATATAACAGAATAGAGCTGTGAAAGAAATAGCCTGGAGAAAGATACACGAGATTTGCAGAAGAAGCCCTTCCCTGCTTGTCCAGTGTCAACACTGTGGGCTAAAAGTGCATTCAAGAACATGCGTTTGCACGTTCCTAAACCCTCGTCAAAAGCCCAGTGTCTACATAGCTTGAAGGCTCTTTAGGCTAATTAGCAATGTGCAGGCAGCTGTGACTGCTGACCAAGTGAGTGGGCGGAGTCACAGCCAGCTGTGAAAACCAAGAAAGACCAAAAATACAAACTAAAGAAACCTAAAAAAAAATAAAACAAACAAAAAATATTCATGATTATTGGACTTGTTAAGTTCCAAATATTTAATAATGAAGTACATAGCTTCAATGAACATTCAGACTCAGTGCATAAAGAAGCCAAAGAGAGATAAGTAAACACATTTAAAAATGTTTCCATGCAATGTTTAATTGACTGGGAAGATTGAAAAACAACAGGCCCTTGAGAAATGTGGGCAAGAACACAAGATTTATCACAAAATCCATCATAAAGTCACTGCACATTGCCATAGTGGTTAGCACTCTCACCTCACAGCAAGAAGGCCCTGTATGAATCATGGCTGGGTCTTTTCTGTGTCATGGGTATTCTCCCAGCATCCTGGCTTCCATCCCCAAAAAACATTCTTCATGCTTCATTCTGAAAGGGCTCCATGTGTGAATGTGTGTTTCAGTGTGTCTCTCTGGCAGCTATGTGCTAACGTAGATGCCCAGCAAGTATTGATGATGTCATTGAGGGTTTGTAACGTCCGAATTTAAAGACACTATTTTTCCGTAACTCTCTGCTTGGAGGGCTAAATGTAGAGGTAGGGAGAAGCTGTAGGAGTAGGGGAAGAATTTGGATTTGGCTTTAGATTTGGACAGCACAACAAAATGGCCACCGTACTATATCGTGTACTATATAGTTAGTAGTAAAGGCATTTGGATGCAATCATTCTCTTATATAGCCAGATTGTCAATTTTCCAATTAAGGGTCACTGTAAATTCATTAGGATGTTTGCTATCTATGTCTTTCTACCCCCTGCCTAGCTCTGCTCAAGATATTTGATGCACTAAATTACATCCGGGAAATCCCTTTTTGCCTGCTGTCTTCTCCTTTAATCTGCCAATATAGCATTGTAATATAAAACAAATAAATTAAGTGAGTCATCCAAGAAGTATTGTTGTCATTACAAAACAACATATTTAGGCCTCTGGAGCTATTTTAGCTCCTAAACAGAACCGGGCCTTGAACTAGTCCCTGTGGCACACCACCTCTGAGTGGAAATAATTTATTCCTTTACTTCTTCTGGAATTAGCTGTTTTTGTTTTATGACAAGTTGCCAATTTAAATTTACTAACTGGTTCAAAGTTTAGTGAGAAGATAAGATTTGATAACTGATGGAACTTCTTGATTAAACTATAGAATTTAAAGAAGGAATTTGCATTGCTAACATGATTAAAGACCAAGACTATGACCAAGGTCATGGTTATGAGCAGAACAGCTTAAAAATGTCTCAACAACGGTTTAAAATGAATAAATAATAACTGCAATTTGCTTTGACTTGTGTTACCATGAAGTCAACATGACAAGATTTGTAAATTCAGGATTTTATATTGTTGGAATTCAAGGAAGAAAACCTAAAAAATCAATTATTAGCACAGTGAGTTGCTTGATAAGAAAAGAATATCCCAAATTGTCTTTTCTAAACATCTTTTCTTACACCATCAGTCTATTAATATCTCTGTTTTGTCACCCGCATGGTGCCTCCATGCACTTGCAGTTTTTATTTTTGTTGGGAAATCCTGCCTGCGGAAGGCCGTTGTATTATAAAACTACAAACTGGAGTTCAGACCCAGAGAGTAAAAAGGAAAGTACAGATTTCAGCTGTGAAGCTGGTCCGGCTGCTCCTTTCGTCACATAAGCAAATTCCTTGTTGATATGACTTCCCGAGAGGCCCCTGGATCCTCAACTCCCAGCCGTAATTACACTCGCAGCAATGAGAGCTCAGTTTTTATCTGACAGGACACCAGTCCGACCCACAGCATTAGCTCATATGATACAATGTTTGTTGTGGGAACCATTTAAAAGGATGGCACAATTCCGGAAGGAACAAAACTTCTTTATCAACTGAACCAGTTTAGTTTCATGAGAAATGCAGGAAAATAGCAAGACTTAAGTGAATAGCTCTCTTTTTTTATCTGCTGTTTTAGCATTCTCACCTCCACTCAGAGGTGAATGGGACCTCCTGGTTTGACAGGCGTGTTTTTTATTTTAAGAGTAATATTGAAGCTTGCAGACATGACTAAGACAGTAGTGCAGCCCTTGTTACACCACATTTGGGTCAACAATTTTACTACAAATTACTGTCATACAAGCTTAGAAGCTTAGAAACAGGGTGCTGTGTGCTTTGGCCCACATTTGATAGTACAGGACGGCAGAAGGTAGTCCTGCTGTAAATATAGTTGCAGAATATGCAGGATATGCCAGTGTGGTCCAGATTCTAAACCCCATCAAATATCAGATGGCACACAGCTATACGTTCATGGCGTTCCTGGATGACACAAGAAGGGTTTTCTGTACAATAGGCCGCACTGAATTATAAGGCACATCATCAATTCATGACCTTAGGTTGCATAAGGTGCACCAAACTATAAGGAGCATAAAGCGAGTCAAAGGAGTCAGAGATAAGTATGACTCAAGAGCCTACCATTGATATAACCTCTTGGTTATAGTACTGCATTAAGTCATTCATGGCATGGTACAAAGATAAGTACATTTGTCTGAATCTATTATATCCATTTCTGACAACTAAAAAAGTTGAAAACAATTTACAGAAATGTACTGTATGAAATACTGTAAAGCAGTATAAAAGAGTTCAAGTACTTCTCTGTTATAATCTTCATAAACAATTTACTTTTACAGTGTAAAGCTACTTTTGGTTCAATCATCATCAGTTAATTTACAAAATATTGATGTAAATTAAGCATCTAACTGGTTGTAAGAATTACTTTAAAACGTTAATTTATTTTCAAGGAAGTTACAATAACTTATCAAGAAAATGTTGTTGACTTTACAGATTTTAAAGTGAGTCAGTTGTGATTTATTTCACTGTAAATCAAATTACAATGTCTTTTTCTGTAATGTTTTCTGTAGTTTTGACAGAATTTCCTCCTGTAACTCCAGCTGCTGGAATTATTCCATAAAAACATTTTTTAAGTGTTGAACTTGTTTGTGACGAGCTAAAAAGCTTTATTTAGAAGCTAACATTTATAAGTTCATTGTTTGTGGGGTCATGGGATTGGATGGGAGGGTGGGTTGTTGCTTTAACTTGTCTTTGATTTTTAATTGTAAAGTGCTTTGAGCTGCAAAAGAAGAAACACTTTTTAATAAATAAAGTTTGATTCGATTTGACTTATTAGCCACGTTAGAGGGCATATTAAGTGTATAGTGTGGAAAATACGGTTTCTTTCACAAGATGTATGACACCTGCCCTTCACACAACCAAAGATCAAGGCCTTTTTTACCTCCTGCTATCCCTGTGCCCTCATCTTTGATCCGTAGATCTGTAGTCAACAATATGTGCACCAAAGAGGGCCCTTTTGTTATTAAATTACAGATTCTCTTCTTTAGGATTGGGTCAGTGTCATTAGAAGTCAGATGAGGCTTTCTTTGGGTCCTACCAGTTCTTTCAACTGGAACCAACAGTTTGGAAACTCAACACGGGTAAACAAAGCTGCTTCTGTCATGCTAGCACTGGAGCGTTGTGCTGCAGGTGCAGATGATTTTTTTTTTGGGTTTGCAGAAGCTAAGAGTTTTGCAAATGAGGGCCTAACTTGGACTTACAAGTAAATTTATAATGATAATAATAATGCAGAAAGAACATTTAAGAAGAGTCTGAAACTCTGTGTGTTCCTTTTGCATCAGACCGGGATGACAGAGGGGGAAAGGATGTAGAATTGTAATGTCCTCCATCCTTGTGCAGGGACCCAGAGAAATCAGGTGAACAGATGGCTGAAAGAATTAGAAAAAAACCTTGTGGATGTGTGAAATTATGTAAGCATGGTCATTTTAGGCCTCAAACAACTAAATAAAACAGCAATCATGTGACCAAAGCACGACTGAGGAAAAAAATGTCAAATAAGCCTAAAAAAATCAAATTAAAAAGCACAAAAGAGCAGTAATAAAGAAAATAATAAATAATAATAATTATAATAAAATATGTATATAAATATATAATGTGCTTTTTATCGACTAAATGGTCCTCCAATAATTGGAGTTTCTAAATGTCCGTAAAATAAGCCCCTTATGCCTTTTGATTCCCAGATTTTTCACGATACTGTCATTCTTTTGGGGGATGTGGTATGTCCTCAATTGTCAGGGTTCAACTTTCCAGTTTTTCCTGTCTTATCTGCTGTTGATTTCCTGGATCAGGCCAATTAAATGCTTCAAAGTCGGACAGTAGCCCTTTAAGCCTGGATTAGGATATATTTGATTTAAGGCAAAACAGCCACATACTCAGACTTAACAACACATGTTGTGTTTGTATAGTGCAAGAAGAAAGAAAGAAAATAAAATAAAATAAAATTGATGTTTAGGTACAGAAAACAACTCTATTTGAAAAAAAAAATCATTTTTTAAACGTTTTTATCTGGTAAAAATCTGCACTTTTAGCCGTTTGCTTCACGGTTAAACTTGAACTTGAAACCATTTTTATGAAGTAATGAAAACTGTTTTAAATTAATCTGAAGTTATGAGAGACAGTTTCTTTCTTTTACTAATTACTGTGGTCTAAGTGTCCTTTCAGTGGGAATCCCTTTTCTTGGGGCCCCATTCCCTCGTACACATAACTTCTACTAAAGCTTCTCATATTACTTTCCTTTTCACTAAAAACCATCAGATAACTCACATTAAGAGGTTAGGTTGTTGATAAAGTGAGCTCACATTAGACTGCCTTGGTCTTCAGCTTAATCAAACAAATGAATGACATATAAAGCCTCATTACGCTGGGGACTTCAAGTTAAAAATACAAACACATTACATGTACCTGTAAGTGTCTCTTATAATTGAAGTTAAATAAAAAAGGCTAACTTAATAAGTCTTCTCCAGCTTGCTCTTGTAATCATGAGTTTCATGCAATCATCTTTCTGAGTCTTTTCTCTCAGCTAAAATAATCACTTTCTTCACGACTCTCATGACCCGAGGCTCGGAGCAGATGTGTGACTGAAGCTGAGTTTAGGTGACGGCAACGAACACAAGCAATCACAGCCACGGCGAGATTTATGATACAACTTAGTGAGTTAATGACACAGCATGAAGAACGTCTAAACGTCTTCCTATAGCACAGCAAGTTCATAAACAGCATGGTGGCAATTATTTTTAAGAGTTTAATTGAAAATCTACATGTCCTTGTAGTCATCTCAATAAATGAAAATATATTATAGCAACAAAGTGAATTAATTTTACTATTTCGGACATGTTTGGCTGCAACAATATTGACTGTATATATGAGAACTGGACTGAGTGACTCCTCCCCCTTCGCATTCCAAATTCCAAGAGGCCAAAATCCTGTAAACTTTCTTTAGGGAAATAAACAGGTATTACTCATATTTGTCAAAAATAACCATTCTTATTTTTTAAAAACATTTTCTTGCTATTTTATTCAACCAATTTTTTTTATGTAGTTAAAGTTACTCAAGTTATAAACGGACTAATCAGATGCCTCAATAAAAGTAGGTGGTGCCCTCAGACCCAAACCTCTAACGTTTGACACACTTTCAAGTGGTAGGGTCGTAGCTCTCTCCTGATTTTTGTGGTTACCATAGAAACACAGACCAATTTTGACCAATCACTGCTTACTGACTCCAGCATGGTGATGTTACAAAAAGTGGCCACTGAATTGACTTCATTTATTAGAACAGGAAGTAAGCTGTTTTCTGAAGGTGATGTCACACTCACTCGTTCCAGTTATATACAGTCAATGGTCCAGCAATCCAAAATTTTAATCCGGTTTTAGTCAAATCCCAATCCAGAGATCCAGAATGCAGAATCCAGAAGGAAGCGGCGTTGGCGGACAAAGAAAAGCGACAGTCCGGACTGGAGCCTTGATGCAGTCAGTCAGACACTCTGGCCAAGGAGCAGAGAGACAGGCTCCTTAAATAGGAAATACACAGGGGAAAACAATGCAATTAATTGTTGAGATAAAACTAAACATATTGGGAGTGGTGAAGCAGGAAGTCCTGATGTCAAAATAAAATCAGAAAAGAAAGAGAAAAACTTCTTCTGTCCTATACTTTAAAATGTTTTAGAAAAAGATGATGTGTCGACTCTTCTAAGGTTCATGGCACCAAACAGGCAGATGGGGAGAATCTATATAATTAACTATTTTATATAACAGGTTCCATCATTGTGAATGAAGTGACACAAATTTTCCACATTATGAAAAAAAGAACAGCAGAAAAATATCAGTGACTGATTGTGATAACAAGAAAATAGAATCAACAAAAATCTCAAGCTTACAGGCAACTTTTCAGTCATTAGGGTTAAAAATGATCCTTGCTTCCCATTTACAGTGGACTAAGTGGGCACAGATGACTTTAAACAGGAGCCTTTTACCATTTGAGCCACTTTAGTGAGCCAGAAAAATCTGCAGCACTAAGCATGCTTCAAGAGGAATACAGATCCTTCTCAAAAATGAATGAGGAGATCAGCATAGACCAACTAAAACTAAGTATATTGCTTGTGAGGAGCTGTTTAAAGCTGTTCTGTCCAATAGATATGTTTCATTGTTGCTTCTAACAAAAGTGCCAGAGAAAGAGCTTCTCTGTTAAAGGACATTTTTATTTAAATGCCTAAGGAATAGTAAATCTTTAAATTAGGAATTTGCCAATATCAGTTTTTCCAGCTGATACCAATAATTGATGTTTCCCCTCCAACTGTGGCCGATAATTGCCATTACTGATATTTAAGTGTCTGCAATAACACCAACTTTAGATTTTCTTTTTGTTTCTTAATAAGAAATACACAACTTTTCTTTTACTATGCAATCACATTATACCTTTTTAACAAACAGAAAGGAATCTCACAGTAACAAGTATCACTTTGAAATTATATAAGAAAACATTCAGACCATTTACTGACTATTAAATGTGGCTGTAAATGAGAAACTTTCCCTGTGCCAAGAATCTACTAGGAACAAGAGTCCATGTCAAAAATAAAGTGTATCTGAAAACAGTCAGAACAAAATCTGTGGGTTTTTATGTATCGGTCCAATACTGATAAACTCAGATTGAGCAAATATCGGCCGATACTGACACTGACAATCTATCATTTAGATTGTACTTGGGTAAAAGAATTAGACTGCATCGCTTTGCCACAAAGTTAGTTTAATCTTTGAAGCAGGGGTGTCAAACTCAATCGCACAGGGGGTCGAAATCCAAAACACACCTTAGATCGTGGGCCAAACAAGATAAACATTTATTGAACACACAAAACTATATTTCTAATACTTTAAAAACTAAACTTTTTAAGGCGGCAGGTACCGGTACCCAAACCCTAGCTTGGTCTGTCTGCCAAAGACTGTCTGGTACCGGGTTAAGGTTAGGGTTAGATCTACGTCCCAGTACCGGTTTGCAGCCTGGAGGTTGGGGAGCCTGGATTCAATAGGGCGTCAAAAATGATAAAAAAACATTAATAAAATCAAGCGGCCCCCAGGCCTTGACTTTGATACGTCCTTTAAAGTGTTGATTCGTGGACTACGTATCGAGAGGGACAGACGCACATCCTCAGTATGCAGTAGGGACGCAACAGTTAATTTTCCTCATGATTGGGTTCAGTGGTGTCGCACACAATTCGGTTTCAAACCGAGAATTGTGGAATCCCTAATGGAGACGTAATGGCTCAACCAAGAGTTGTAGGTCATCAAAAAGACTCTGCTACCAACACACTTTACAGAAGCTGAAAACAATGGTAGGAAGTGTCTGCAAGTCTTCAGGAGATGAAGTTCACACAAACATCTTTAAGAAGGGTTTGTGATTCTGGTGCTAAAGGGTGGCAGGGACCGATCCATTTCCTGTTTTTACCTCCCTGCTACATTG
This sequence comes from Oryzias melastigma, assembly GCF_002922805.2. Taxonomy (NCBI): domain Eukaryota; kingdom Metazoa; phylum Chordata; class Actinopteri; order Beloniformes; family Adrianichthyidae; genus Oryzias; species Oryzias melastigma. The sequence continues at coordinate 25,024,662 of NC_050520.1, forward strand.
CAACAAAGGCCTGTGCGTGCCAACATCATTAATGCCTCAACGTTTGTATGTCTAACTAATATAATCATTCAGCCCTATATTCCACGCGCCTCTTTGCGTTCATGAGGGTGTGTGTTGGCAACGACTCTTCATCGACGGGTGACCAGAAATGACGGCGATGAGTGCGTCTGCAGCAATGTTTTTTTTTAGGAGCCTCCTAATACAGAGGACATCCTCTCCATATGGCTGAGAGAGGCTGGCTCCAGAAGTAATCTGCTCCCACTGTTTATAAAACAAACAGTCCCTAAAATGCTAACCCACAGCTTAGCCTTCTCCCCTTCACTCTGCATCTGGTTGACCTTTGACCTGGACTGTTTGAACTGTGCATCCTGTCCAGTGTAGTGTGAATATGGCATAATGGATGAAACTGCACCGTTGGCATTTTTCATGCATATTGCATCCTCATTGAAGAAGCTCAGGATGACCAGCCCAGAACTTTCTCTATCAATTTCATAGTTGAGCATGTTTTAAGGAAAGATTATCCACCTGGGGATGACAAAATATAATTTTTTAATTTAAAAATCTAAAGTTGACAAACTGGCAACCTGTTTAGTGTGTACCTGCATTTGCCCAACAGTAAATGGGATAGGCTCCAGCAACCTTGTGGCCCCAAAAGTGACTAAGCAGGTTCGGAAAATGAATAAATGTTGAATAAACTTTCTAAAAATTCAAATTATTTTTCTTAAAAACAGGAGTGCTTGTGCATAGATCCCCTCCTCCTCCTCCTCTCTGAAATCCCCCCTCGCTCACAAGGCCCACCGATGTCAGAATGAGACGAGATAAGCTCACGGTCGGCCTTCGTCAACACATGAGGCTTTCCAAAGAGACTAGAGTTACAGACAGGCACTCCTCTGGGGATCAGTGGGAGTGGGAGCGGGCTGCTCAGACTGCTAGGCTGCTAATCTGCCTCCAGCCAGCGGGCTGATGCCCACCATCTGTGTCTGTAACTCATCACTCTTGGCCTGAAGCCTCTGCAGGAGCACAGGCAGGTAAACAAACACCCCAGAGGGAAGCGTTTTAAAGGCATTTTCTCTACCAAACTTTTTTATTTTACTGGTTATTAGTAGCTTTCAAAATAGTAGAGCGGGAGTGAGAATTAATTTTTATAAAAAACAAATAAAAAGTAAAAAAAATAAATAATTACCACCATCAGTACCACATCAGCCAACTGTAAGAGTGTTGAGAAAATGGCTTCATTTAGCAGATGATGAGAGATTGTAGCTGTAATTGTTTGTGGCCTCTGGAGGAAGAAAGGGTCAAAAGGTCAGGTAGGTGCAGGGGGAGAGCTGGTGGTCAAGTCATGCATATTAAATAAGACAGTTTCTTCAAGAGTTTATGAAAGACGGGAAGGTGTGCAACACTTCCCCACCCATCAGCTCAGATATCCTGTGGGGGCAAAAGCAGGAGGGTAATGAGAGGATTAGAATCACTAAAGCCTTATTTACCTTTGCTCTATTCATCTGCACTTTAAAGTACCATCTGACAGAAGCCAATTTGTTGCTTCATCCATGTCAGCAGTCAATGGTCTTTAAATAACTGCAAGAGAAGTTTGAGTAAAACTCCTATCAAACTCTATTAAAAAATATTTTTAATGGTTTTCTGTTTCTCAGGACAGATCTTTCTAATGATTTTTTATAAAATATAATAAAATAATTTGGCTATGAGAAATATATTTAACCCAGAAGGACATGATTTTATTTTTTCCCCTCCTGTGTGTCTAATCCTATAACTTTTTCCTTACCCTGTCTCCTGGGAGCATCCGAAACGAGAATTACGATGATATTTAGAGCGCTTTATGTCCCCATCAGATTATCTTTTCACGGTAGGGAGGGGTATTTTATGGTTTATTATCATCTACCATAAACAATGTCACACCGTCAGCCATTATTGGATGTTAAATTGTGTCAGAAAAACCTCATAAATTCAGATTAAAAAAGGAGGCAAATGTTGTTTTAACTTGAAAGTTTGACTATTATTCACAGATTTTGAATGTAGTTTAAAGAAGTCTTCAATAGTGGAAAACACTGCTGTCTGGAAAAAGAAATAAGACGCCAGAATTATAAAAAATGAAGCCTGAAATTAGCGATTTGTTTAAATGGTCTTTTAATGGAACTCATGTATCCATTTTTTAAAATAAAACTGAGGTTTTGAGTACAAGCAAGAGTCAAACCCAGAGTTCCCACAAAGAGTAATATTTTCCTGAGTTACAATAAATAACTTTATCCACTCCTGTGTGGAAAGTTCACCTACACACGTATTTGTTACTGTGGCCTTTTAATCTAACCTGAGCCAACCTGTCATGCTCCATCAAACGTGGGAATTGGATATCCCGGGAACACAGGCGCTTTTGCTTAGCATTCGGTTCCCCCGCCACACCACTGCCTCCCTCTGCTTAAACACAATGTGCTCGGGAGCAGAGAAAAACTAACCCACATCACATGAATCAAGCACTGTGACAGGGAGTCTGGGATCACACACAGGATCACAAGTTCTCCCATCTCTCCTTGCGGGGTACCAGAGAGGCGCGGTGGCGCTCTGCAGGGGCATATATTTCCGTTGATGAAGAGATAAATCAGATCATTTCTGGAGTAAGGAAGGGAGCACAGAGAGAGCCTTCTTGGTCATCTCCCTTTGAGATGTAAATGACACGGTGGCACTGAAAGAGGGCCAGGTGTTCGGTGCAAAGAGGCAAAGCGTGACGGTGCATGCATTCCTCGGGGACTTCATCCATTAACTGTTGCTGTGCCTCATCCAGGGAAACACCGTCAGAACCCACAGCGGTCCCAAATGGGTTTGCTAATAAGACTCAAAGGCTGAGCGTGGGCTGAATGACTCAGAAATTACCGTTTCAAACTGAAGTTGATACAAAAATGTCACCACAGACTTTGCTTTTGTTATCTGACGTACTAATGACCAGAGGTCACCAGCTGCAGCCACCACCTCACTGGACGATTAGGAATGAGTTAACAGCTTTACGGAGGTCATGAAGGCAGCAATCTGCAATGAACTTTTTAATGCCACAGGCTAAAACTTCCAAATAACCCACACCTCGAGGTGGAGAAAAAAAGGTGTTTGAAAGTTCAAACACAATAGAAGCCTATTATTAGTCTGGATGACAAGACACAGCAAGAATGACCTGCGTGCTATCTTTTTACCAATTGGGGGGGGTATCCATGCTGAAGAGAGAGGTCATAAGGTCAAATATGCTGTGGAATCACTTCTAGCTTTGCTTCACAATCTTCATTTCTTTTCTAGGATGTCCATACAGACATACACCAGACTCCAAATAGATAGAAAGTGACATAAATGCAACCTGACTTGAGGGTTTAAAAGTTATTGAAACGCTGACGGCACAAGTGCTGCTTATTGAGTAGTCCTCAAACAAATACTGGTTTGATCAACATAGTTTACAATAACTATTTAACAGAAGAAAAAAAAAACATTTTTCCATCTGAAATTAACAAAATACTCCCAAAAAGCACAGCTAAAGTTGAGCCACAATATTGGGAAAATCACACCTTTTTTCTTATTTGGTCCAGAGGAAATGAACTGTCATGACTCCACTGCTCCACCTGCTGGTCATCATTGGGAACACCCACATCTCACTGCAGGTTAACCATGAAACACGTTTAAGGCTGCACACAACTTTTGGATCATCTTGTAGGCCTAACATAACAAAGTCTTTTATAGATATAAGCAAGGGGGAAGGGGGCAATTCCCCCCTAAATACTGTGACTGCTCCCCCTAAAATGTGATGGCTCACAGAAATCCACAATGAACTAAATAAATTACAATTACAAGAAAAACATACAGACATAAAAATAAAAATAAACAAAAAATAAATTAATAAATAAATGAAAGACAATAAAAAAAAATTATGAATGAATGCACGAATGGACAAACATAATAAATAAATAAATAAATAAATAAATAAATCGGTGCCTGTCCCTAGCCTGGGAAATGCAGGGATTTTTGTCAGGAATTCAATGTAAAACTTATGAGACATATCAAACAGATCAAAGAAGAAGATAGAGATATGGCTAAATTAACTGATATCTTAGTTTTCTATGCATTTTAAGGTCTCAAAGGGACATGCCCCCTCTTGATTTTCTCCCTTGCATCCCATAGTGGGACTGACTAAATCCAGGCCAGAGGCTTAACTGTATCTTAATCTAAATTATGCTAATTAAATTGATAAAAATATATAAAATTAAAACTCTTGCTTGCTCCATACAAAACCTCTTTCATTTCTTTCCTCTTCAAGTGATAACAGAAATTGCCTTTTGATTAAAAAAAATGAAATAACTTCACAAAAAAGGAGGTTTGTCCACATTACTGCCATGTTTGATATAAGGTCCCTTCTGTTTAAAAGAATCAGTGGTGGAACGCTACTGTTGACACAAAAATGGCTGAGTCTCTGGAGGTTCCCAGATGTTTTCTGGAACTACCTGAAGTCACAATAAATGGTGTTGGGTGCATTCTTGGTCTGCTCAGTGCAACATCACAAAGAAAAAGGGATTTAAATGCTGTATTATCCTACAGCCTTTAGCTAACTGAAGATAATTTGCTCATGTTAGCAAAAGAAAGATATTCACTTTTTAACTTTTATAACCTGTAGCCCAATCACACAAAAGCAGAGTGTTTCTTACTTTTTGTTTTTGTAGTTTTCAGTGTTGGGTAAAAGCTGTCCAACAGGTGAGGTGACAGAACTCTTTGTACTTGTGAGCAACATGACTGTGTTAAACAAAAGGGAAAAACATTTTTTTTTAAATCAAAATACCTCATAAAAACACCTCAAGTATATTAGCTACAATTATATCCATTTATATACATTTTAATAGGAGTCATGGGCACAAGTTGACAACAAGAAAACACACAACTTAGTCTGCATGTAACCACAACTTTATTTGTAACAATAAAACTCAAGCCCTGTGGTTGTCAAACATCTCCTGTATAACCTTAGTGTAAATGGTAAATAAAATCAAGCAGAGAAAAACAGAGGAATAAAAATCCAATATAACCAAAATTTCATTGCAACTTTTTCTGTGTAACAAATGTTGATCCGAAATGAGCTGTTGTCGACCACAAGTCGTTCATAAAACTTTCCTCTGCAGTTTCTTTAACTGTTAAATAAAATATAGCAATATACAATAAAAAAATTTGTATGACATTTTCAGAGGCCATATCTACAAGAAAGATTAAGTTGAAATGTAACATAAAAGAAATGTCAGAAGCTTCCAAGACAACTGCATTCATGTGCAACTGTCAACATGCTTTTTTAAAGCCCATCTGTGTTTTTATTAGACTTTTGCATCACACTTCTTCAAAGATAAACATATTCCACATGGATTTTTCAAATTCCCTTAATCCTTGTGATGATTGGTCATCATTTTCAAGAAAGGAAATAACAAAAAAACTCACAAATCCTGTTATTTATAAAGGAAAACGCAACAATTCCCCCATATAAAGCTGAAATTCTTTAAACCCTCTGGTCCCTGTGTGCACATGGAATAAACCTGTTTTGCTTTTTTAGAGAACAGTCTTGATTTGCTTTGGAAATTCTAGCAAGAACAGCCGTAACGTCTGACTGATTCTCATGAAATGTCAACAAGGCTAGCACCATTAAGCGATTGGCAATAATTGGTCATCCAAGGTCAGTCAGACAGGAAGCATTCGCATGAACGATTTTTCATTTGGCAAAACGCGGTTGTTAAACCGGCAGGAATGTGTCCTACATTGGGGAATGTCCAGTGTTGTTCTCTGCTGTCCATGCAGTGGGAATAACTGCAGCTGTAAAGTGAAAGGAAGTGCATGGCACGGTGAGAAACAAAATAAGGCTGTGCTGAAGCAGAGAATACTAAAAGTGTATACTTAAGACATTGTGAGTGAAAGGATAAAATAAAGCAGCTGGCTAAAATTTCTTTTGAAATCTAATATTTTCTCACCAGAAAAATTCAGCCTGAGAACACTTTAGTGGCTGTTTAAGGTGTAATTTGTGCAACACTGCCCTCTAGTGGACATGAAAAGTATTTCGGTTTAGTCGCTCATCTCCAGCTGCTCAGCATTGGTGGTTAACTCTATAGTGTTGACTTGAGAGGCAGGATGAAGAAAACTGCATACGTTGCTGGATGTTTTTTTAACATAAAAATAGTCCAAAGGCTCAGAGTCTTGTTTCCTTTGTAATCAGAATACTGAGTCCTGTGGTCTGAAAAAGCCTCAAGAAGTTTCACGCTGACAACTGGATAACCATTCCATGCAGTGTTTGAACAGCACTGATGCTTTAGTGTGAGCTGAAGGTGTCCAAGGCAGCATTTTGATCTTATACAAAATAGTTCAAAAAAGAAGAAGAATAGTGATGTTAGCCAGTCAAGAGGCTTTGGTGAAGTTGGCTACTTCCTGACTGTAATGTGCTGGTGCTTTGTTTACACACACACATGCGCACACACACAAAAACACACATACCTCTACAAAGCTACAGGTAAGTATCCTGCTCTGTGCTGCTAAGGCTTTGTGTGGATTGCTGAAGAGCTTCTTCTTTGGCAGCAGGAGGCTCTGCAGGAGGCTCTTTCTGCTGGTGAGGGGAGTCTGTCTCAGTTTGTGGCACTACCTCCGGCAGCACATTGTTTGCCGAAGGTGGGGCAGGTGGATCCATTGGTGGGGGAGGAGGAGAAGGGTCAGTGGGAAGAGGGTAGGGATTAGGTATTTCCTCTGGGAGCTGAGCTTTCTTGCTTTTCTTCTTGCTCTTCCTCTCCTCCTTGCCTTTCTTCAGCCCTGCTGGAGGCTGGGGCATCTCAAGGATAATAGTGGGGTTCTGCTGCAGGTCCTGGCGCCTGGGGGGCTCCGCCAACATGACGATACGAGCGCCATGCATCCGTGGAGGCGACTTAAAATTGATTTCTCCGCGGTTCTTTTTCCAGCGCTTCAGCTGAGAGTGATGCTCTCTTTCCACGTCTCGTGCCGTCACTGGGATTTCCAGGATCTGCAAAAGGATTTGAGAACAACCTTTATGCAAAAGAGGTCTGCAGAGTCCAAACAAATCAAGACTGCAGCCAAAATCAGCAGACCGAGCGGCTGATCACCTGACTTTACCTCTCGCACGAGGAAGGCCTCCTGCATGTACCGCTGATCTATGGCCCTGAGGAGCTCCATGGTCTCATACATGCCCTGACACGCCTTCAGCTTCTCACGCGTCCCCAGCATGCATTTGAGCAGCACCAGACCCACACGGAAAATGATTTTGACTCCTGAAGGAGGAAACCAGAAGGATGAGTGAGCTTCAGTGTAAAGATGCTTTGCGATACCATTGAACCGAACGACAGTTACCGTCACAGAGGAACATGTCCCACACACGCAGAACTGACGCCCACGGCAGGGTTCTGGAGAAGGCACACATAAACCACTCCGTCATGTAGAGGATGGGGTCTATCTTGTATTTCTCCAAATGTCTGAAAGCGAGAGGGGAAATGCGACGCAGCAAAGCAAACAGAATCTCTCCGTCCAACTGAATCGCTTCCTGAAAGAGAGTTAAGAAGGAAAACATTCAGAGGAGTCGGAGTTAGAGCCAAATACTCATGGGGAAGTTTGTTTAACAGGTTCACATGCAAACATAGCTTTAAAGACGTTCTCCAACCAGCTATTGTCAAAGTATTCCTACAATTTTTTTAAATAATGATTATACAGTTTTTAGGTAATTTCAAAAAACCTGTTGTTTTCTGGAGAGCAAGCAGTATCATGAAGATTTCAGTTGATAAATGCTTTGCAAAATCCTCCAAGACAATAGGAAACATCAACAATGAGGCTATCTTAACTAAAGATTACATAACGCATTTCTAAACCAGGTTCTGAAAAGACAGACACCACCCGAGTGTCTGCATCAGTGAGCTGCAACCACAGTAATGCTAACGCTGACACTGCTTGTTGAAACATGCTGCTAATCACTGACATTAATGCCAGCAGTCTTAACTGTGTGGGAGAGAAACACACATCCGGATGCATCAGGGAGATCAAATATCAACAGTAAGAAGTTATTTTTTCCTTCATAATTAACATTAGTGTGAATCTCACCAGGCCAGGACTGTAGTAACCAGGAAGATACTTCTCACAGATTTGGACCAACCCCCAGAAAGCATCCTGTGGAAACCCAATGAGGATAAATTCAGTTTGGGAGAAGATGACACAAAAAACACTGACTTTGAAAATGAGAAAAACACACCCGTTATTTTTGAGGATGTTATATTTTACATTCTTAAGAACAAAACACAAAGTTGAAGAGAGTAAATATTCATTTCAAACTCAAATCACACACTTCATTTTAATTTAATAAAATAAACACAATATTAAAGAACTATACACAAAATATATAAATTAAACTACAAAATATTTGATGACTGATGCACTTGTGCTGGTTTCAAAGTAGGATAATTGCATAAATTGTATCAGTGTCTACTTTGTGATCTTTCTGTGTTATATATTGTTATTTTTGCAGATTATACAAATTTATATTACTCAGGTGAAGAAATTTTTCAATTCATTTTAGAAATAGAAAGGGAGTTGGTCAAATTTAAAAATTGATTTGAGGTTAACAAGTTATTTTAATATAAAAGTAAAACAAAATTAATGTAACGTTTGGTACAGATAAAACAAAGGACGATATAAAACTTAATTTTGATGGATTCAAAAAAATGAATGTGCTAATGAAACAACAACTGACCACCAGCTTAACTGGAAACCAAATTTTGAATTTATAAAAAACGAATTATTATAATCCACAGGTTTACTTCACAGAACCAAAACAACACCAAGTAAAAAGTGCTTGCATATTCCATATTCAACCTTAATTCTTCCAATAGGATAGTAAAATTTAGGGAAATATATAAAAAACAAATATTGATCCAATACTTAAACTCCAAAAAATAATAATTAGAGCAAAAAATAAAGTTGTTTTTTATGAATGCACTGTTTAAATAAAATAAAAAACATTAACATTTGTGGATATTGTGCATGTAAGAATGTTTGAAATGTCTTAAGAGTGCTGTCATATTTTAAAAGAAAAAGAGGAATTAAAGATCTTAAATTAGTTAATACTGTTAAAATGTGAAAATAGTGGTTTGGAGTTGTAGACAGGTGTCTTTAATATAGATAACGAGTTCAAACAGGTGCTATTGATACAGCTAACGAGTGGAGGACAGAGGATCCTCTTACAGAAGAAGTTACAGGTCTAGGAGAGATAGAAATCTTGTTTGTTTGTACGTATTTTACACCATAATTTACAAATAAATTCTTTAAAAATCTGACTGTGATTTTCTGATTTTTTTTGTTGTCATTTTGTGTCTCAGTCGAGATATATCTGTGATAAAAACGAAAGGATCTTTCTTCTTTGTAAGTGGGAGAACTTGCACAATTGGTGGCTGACTAAATACTTTTTGCTCCACTGTATGTCTATAAATGTGTGTGTGGATATATATATATATATATATATATATATATATATATATATTTTTATTTTTTTTTGGGGGGCGACAGTGGCCTCAGGCGGTAGAGCGGGTCGGCCAATGATCGAAGGACGGGTGGTTCGATTCCGGCTCCCGCCAGCCAAGTGTCGTTGTGTCCTTGGCACTTAACCCTCCTTGCCTCCAGTGTGGCTCCACTGGTGTGTGAATGTGTATGAATGTTCCGGTGATGGTCAGAGGGGCCGTAGGCGAGTACTGGCAGCCACGCCTCTGTCAGCCTGCCCCAGGGCAGCTGTGGCTACAGTAGTAAGCTTACCGTCACCAAGTATGAATGAGGTGTGAATAATGGATACACATTGTAAGCGTTTTGAGCGTCTGGAAAAGCGCAGATAAATCCAATCCATTATATATATGAATATGTATTTGGTTAAATATATAGATAAATATATAGATTTTGTATCTTTTCTGTGGGCTTTGATAAGAACGATGCTTCAGCCCATTCGATTATTATTTAAAAGTTTCAAAAAGTTATGTTTATAGAACCAAATAAACTTCAAAACTACAAGCATTTACAATTTAGTTCTGAAAGCTTTCCAAATGATGAAGTCACTGTGTGTTTTTTTTTCATTTATTTTTAACTGGAGAAAAGCTCCCACATCAAAACAACTAAACACACATGTCAGCAAATCTTACAGTAGAAATGCTGGAACCCGCACAATGACTTTCTCTGTTAGAACTTTTACAGTCTTATTGAAGCTTAGAGCATGTTTGAACTCTACATGCAACAAGATAATGTTGGAAAAGCTAATTTTATATTTAGTCTTTGGAAAAACTCAAGGATTTCTCTACATATGACATCATTTGTCAAAGCTCGTCTTTTCTCAAGTCAGTGTAAAAGATGAGTTGAAAATGTGTGTCCGAGTGAATCAAAACATGTCCCACCTCGGCAGGCATGTGCATGAGCAGCACAGCAGCAATGGGAGCCTGGGCCTGGCAGTATCCCTCCTCTGGTTTGTAAAGAGTGTAGGCCTTCAGAACACGGAACAGGTCCTGCTGCCTGCAGTGGGTCCACATACAGTTAAAGGTCAAACAGCTTTTTAATTCACTTCAACTCCAATCAAAAGATGCTGTAGGACTCACCCGTGTCCTCCCCGCGACACAAACATCTCATGAAACGGAAACTGTCGATGAAGGTCTTTCTCGATCACGTCAATCCACTTGGGTTCCCCAGGCTGACTATCCAGCTCCTGACAAAACAAAGACATGTTTGCGTTAGTACATAACAAAAATAGAGTTAATATTCTCTCCACTACTGTAACTCTTCATCTGTTTACCCAACAAACATAATTCTAGCAGATTCTGAAGTGGAGAAAAGCGTCCTTTTGCTGATATACAACACTTTAAAATCAGCTGATTCATGTTGATTGCATAAACGTTCAAAGTGTGTTTTATTTAGGTTTCGTCTGCAACATCTCCAAGGTTAAAGGGTTAAACTTAATTCAAGTCTTAATAATTTAAATAGGAGTTTGTTCCCAAACTTTGTTTTAAGTTCTATGGAAGTTACATGGAACTTCACTGCTGCATGACCACAGTTTCAGTAACCATTTTAATTCACATTTTAAAAAGAAATAAACCCCAAAATGAAGCACAGTGAAGGAAGTGAAAGAAGAAGCTGTCCGACCTGAAACTTGCCGTGGTTCTGCTCCTTCTTCACTTTCCCGCCTGATAGGTAGAGCCACGCTCGGCCTCGCAGGGCCGGAGGGATTCCTTTCTGGCAGCGCAGCCTCACCTACATAAAACAACATCAAACTGTTATCACCAAAGAAGCACATTTGACAGTGTTTTAATTCAAGATGGGAACTTTTCTATGCACTGACTTAATGCAGCGTTTGTCAAGTGGCTATGACCAAAACCAAAAAAACTTAAGTTTGCTCTTACATAAGTTCAGTCAATTTACAGAAATGAAAAATCATGCTGAAACCTCAACAAAAAAAAAAGTGAAAATAAAGATTTGAATTCAAACAACTGAAAAAGATGACCCATAAAAAAAAAAAAAAAAATTTGCAGAAAAAAACGCCCAGTTCCAATAAAAGAAGAATGAAAACATTAAACAACCAAAGTAGCATTTGAATCTTAGATCAAATCTGACCAAATATACTAAATTGACACTTTACAAATATAATATAAAAGTATTTATTTTTGAAAAACCCTTCCTGAGACCAACCCATGCATTTGCAAAAACACTGGGTATCCCTAAAGTATATGTGCTGCAATGTAAACATGAGGTGTAGCTATAATTTTCAATAAAGAAACAAAGACTTGTGTTTGCACAGCAGGTCAGATGACATGAACACATGTTACAGACTGAGAGATTGTTGGTTCTTGTAAAGTTATGGTCTGAACCACTTTGTTTTAGGCTGCTTGTACTTTTGAAGAATAGTATACTTCTATTGTAAAGAAAATTATCCCAAACTATTATTAGTATTCTTTAAATATATGAACCCTGGCCTTCAAAACAAAATAAATCCTCATGCATTTTATTTCTTCTCTTTAAATAGTTTTTTTTATGTTGGTGCATTATTTTGTTTACACTCCCAGCTCCTATAATACATTTTTTAGTAAATGGGACGTCACAACAGCTCCATACATTTAAGACTGTCAATATGCTACATGGTAAGTGAGACTGGATAAAAGAAACAGGCTCTGTCCTGGCTTGCTAGTGACTCACAGATGGTGAATAAACCGCCATGTGCTGCAAAAATGAAATCATTTCAAAGAACTTGCTTAGCAAGTAGCTCTCCTCACAATGTTTTCATGAGTCTCTTCCTTATGCAATCGCATACTTGAACAACTGCAGTGTTTGGTGTTCGACAACAACAAAGAGTTACTCAGGACAGAACAGAACCTCTGCAGTAAGTAAATATGTCAGAAGAACAACAGAGCTACTTAGCAGCTCATTTCATTTGCTAAACATGCTGACCTTATTGAATCTTTTGTTCATCCATTTGTCCCAGTGGCTGAGCATGTCCAGCCACTTCACCTCCCTCTGTCTGAGCACCTCCGGTGGCACATCCTGAGCTCTGGACCAAAGACACACACATAAAAGTTACACATTTTATTATGAAATCACTAAAAAAACAAGGGATTTGATCATTGACTATAAGAGAACAAGACTGAGTGACTTCTCCCCCTTTGCCTTCCAAATAGGAAGCCAATCTCCTATAGACGCCTTTACTCAGCCATATTTGTCAAAATAGTGACGGACTTAATCTCACTGGAACCAGAAGCAAGTCATTTTTATGGGCGATTTCACACTCACTCTGTCTAGTTCTCTTATACAGTCAATGGTAAAGTAAGTTGAAATATTTATGTGATAAGGTTGAAATGTAATGTTCAAACATCACAAATAAAGGCACTGTAAGTAGCAATCTTGTATTGTAGATAGGAAAACACAAAAAAGAACTTAAAAGTCATCTTCACGTATTAAATCAAATATAGGTTTATCAAATCTACAAATTGACTTTTTCTTAAAAACAACAACAAAAAATGTTGTGGTGGTTTTAACCAGTTCTTGTAGCAATCATCTTGTGATGGAGGACAGAAAATTAAAACTGCATCTCTGAGTATTTCTTTATTCAAACTGTTGTGAATCAGGAGTGGATTGATGGAGTTTTCTGGCAGTGTCCTTAAAAACAAACAAGAGCCGTATCTGGATGTGACTTCACATATGTGTCAAACTAAGCTATACAAACTCCAAAGTCAAATAAATATCACCCAGTTTGACCTGGTAGAGTCAGAAAGAATCCATTTTGTGATGCAACTCAAAAGTGTTTGAGTCTAACATAAATATCTCTTTTTGAGGGGAAAAAAAACGTTGGATGCAGGAAAGTCAGGCGGACTGGTTTCTTTGGTGGAGTGTGTAATTATCTCATAGGCACAAGTCTGTAATTGCAGGGTTGACATGTCTTCAAAGAACTGCCTTTTTTATGAATTCAGAATGGCTTTCTCTCTGCTCCAACTAAAGGGGCAGATATGGTGAATCAGTTCTTGGCACTAATGTATCTACTATTTTTGGGCTTTTATGAAGTTGTTAGCTCACCAATAAAAACGAATCTTGAAAAATATATGATCCTTCATCAAGATTTAAAATGAATACGTCTTTTATTTTGTTTAAGCTTTACACAGAACTCAATAACTCGACATTTTTCAAAGTAAAAGCATCCATTCCCAAACATTAATGAATTTCGTTAAAGCTGACTACAACACTCATGCAATTGTTTCAGTCTCACAGTGATGTTATTTAACACGTGCAGAATTTAGTGTAAGAAACAGAAACTTACGATTCCACCGAGTGCTGCTGTGCCCCGCCAATAAACCCATATTTGTCCGTCTGCCTGTCGCTGGTGAAGCCGTTGATCTCAGAGTCGGACCCCAGGGAGCTTTCGTCGTCAATGTGACTGCTGCTGATGGTCCGTATGCTCCGCGTGTCCACTGGCTGACGGCCGTTTTCTGTTTTGGCCATTGTAGCTGGAGAGCTGGCTGGTAAGCCAGGACAGCTAACGTCAGCACGCTTGTTGACAGCCCAAAAGTTAATTAAACTGCACCGACGCCATGATATCTAGGCGTGAACGAAACTTTCCCACTACTGTCTGGTCCGCAAACAGATTTTGCGATTCTATTGTCGAGCCGCATTAAACGGGTCATTCGTTAGTTTGCAGGGTTAACTTGGAAGCCCAATTGACACAAGCTAGCTAATTTCCAGCGGCTAACGCAGTTAGCCTGAATTGCTCCTATTATTGGCACTACAAAAACAACTCGTAAGTAAACCTACCACAGACACGCTAACTGTCCAGAGTTGTTGCAGTTCGCATAAACAAGCACTAGCAAGCTGTATTAGGCTTTCGAGCCAAAAGTTTTGGTAAACCATCAACTAAATTTGGTTTGGTGCGCCCGTCTGAAAAAGATATGTGTGGCAGTCATAGTTTTTCTCTGACTCTAGAGGCCGCTGTTGCTTCTCTACTGCTGAACTAATACACAAAGAAGAGTAGGAGATGCAAAATACGGAAGTTGTGTCTATAATCCAAACCATTGACAGTAAAAAACTGAGACCAGTCTTTATTACATTCCACAATGAGATTTGTTTGTTTTTATTTATTAACATTTATGAAAATTAAAAAAAAGGAAAAATTTTCACCTTTGTTGCAGATATATGAGAACCCTTAATGTATTTTTTTTGTGTGTGTAACATGTTTTGGCATTTTGTGTTCAAAGTTTAAAGATATATTTTTTTTAATAAATAGGCCTCAATGAGCAAACATTATTAAACATTTGTTTGGAAGCTTTTCCAAAAATTATTTTTAGGCTCTTTTTTTTATGAATCGAAAAATGACCCGAGCCGTGACCCCAAAACTGTGACACGATCTGGACCATGAGTTTTATGATCTGGCCCCTAATTATAGTTAAACTGACGTGAAATTATTTGAATTAGTTGAAAAGCTAAACCAACATCAAATCCCCCTAAGTATTAGCTTCAAACCTGAATTTAACCATAAATGACAAGGCATGAAAGAAAGAAGAAGAAAGAAGTTCATGAGCTCTTAAGAGTCTGGAAAACTGTTTTAAAAATAATTGCCTTGTTTTTGCCGTTTTATTTTCTGCTACACTGTCTTTCTGTATGATTTTGTTGCAGTTTCCACATCTTCTAAACAAACAACCAGATAGATAAATGTTTACCTCTCACTTCTGCCACAGAATAATTAACTCTTTACCTGTTAATAAAGTTTTGTTTTTCATTTTTTAAATTTATTTCAAAATAAAGTATTTTTTTTTGGTTTAAAAATAGACTACTAAAGTTATTTTTTACTCTAAGCTTTAGTTAGGGTGACTGAAATGTACCAAAGAAAGCTTTCTGTCTTTCACAAAAAAAAATAAAAAGTTTTTAAAGCAGGGGTCACCAACACAGGGCCAACCAAAATATAAATATGTATATATTTGTAAATAGAAGAAGAGCAAAGGAGAAGCGCTAGCTGCAATAAAAAAATATTCTGTAGGAATACGTCTGCAAAATAAAAAAGTTAAATGAAAAAATGTTGCCAGGCCTAGGATATACATACACATATTAAAATTACATACACACACATGCATATATATGTATATAAACTATATGTATATTACAGTATATTGTTTTGTTTTATCAAGTAAAACAAAACAATTGATCTTTCAAAAATCCCAAGAATTTAAAACCTGTAAAAACTTGGAATTTATTTGAAAAATGTAAATGACTGGTGATGCACTGAATGTTGCTTATTTTCATGTTGTGATTCACTCAAATATGCTCTGTAATCTTAATTTTCCATCCTATCGTTCTTTTTCACCCCCTGTCCATTCTCTGCATTCTTCTGATGCTATGTATGGATATTAAAGCTTGCTTAAAAAATGAAATTGTTTTGTTTATTTAACTTTCTTTAAATAAACCATTAAATAATTCTACTTATAACATTTAGAACAGAGCTGCTCAATCCTGGTCCTCAAGATCTACCACCCTAAAATTCTTGAGCTGACTGTACTGTTAAAGACTAAAATCATATATATAAAAAAGTTGAAAATACCAGTTTTAAACTTTATTTTAATGGGCGAAACATACAGGGTGTGCTCCAAATAGTGACCTAAATGTCACTTGAAGACAAGTTAGTAGATGAAGCAAATTTGAAGTCAGTTTTATAAAGGAGCTTGACTTTTACAGAGATTTCCATGACAAAGACTGTACTAATTTCAAAAGTTACAATTAAACTAAAACAACTCGAGAAGATTAAATGAAAAACCACAAACGAGCTCTTAAAAAGACTCATTTCTTTCTTCCACCTCTTTCCTTCAGAGCCAAATGAATGATTGAACCATTGATCATGTTGTAGTAAGCCAAGGAGTTGGAATCTTTGATGAAAATACCCTATAAAAACAAAAAAACAAAAATGATTAGTAATAATGAAAAAAGTGAAATTACAATAATAATAATTGAACTGCTTACGTCGTATTGCAGCTTCTGTTTTCCAGCTGGCATGCCTGTAGCTTCATGGATTTTGACTTTAATTACAGACACCTAGAACGATATTTCAGTTGCAATATTTATGAATAGGCCGAGGAAAAAATACATAAAATAAAACTGAAATTCTGCACATCTGTACCTGGTCTGTGAGAGGAACAGTGAAATTCAAAATCTGGCCGTTCAGCTTCCATTCAGTCTTGTCTTGCATGTTGGGGACCTGAACTTTTACAGCCACAGGACCCTTGAGATGAAAAACAAACAAAAAGAGGTTTGATGCAAACATAAATCACATCATTAATATCATAGTTTGATAGAGCAAATAAAAGGAAATATGACTGAATAAAAGAAAAAGGTTTAAATCCGTTTTTTGTTTTTTTTTAAATAAAGTAAATGGTTATGCTAAGCTAGGGAAAAATGGGTGAACATTTGATTTAAAAAAATCAATTTTCAAACATTTAATAAAGAAGTGTTTTGCACTAAATGTTCTCTTTGGAACATGATAATAAATAAACTAGCGATTCGTTGGCTATAAATTTAGCTCAGGGCATTTTCATGATGTGATGTCTCAACAGACCTTGTTTCTACGAAGGAATTCCTCCTCTGGAATGAGGTTGTCCTCCGTCTTCATCTTCTTGCTGGATGGCTCGTCGTCATGAGGTGGGGGTGGATGGAGGGGGGGAGCTGGAGCAGCGCTTGGTGGTTGAGGCATCGGAGGAGCAGGAACAAATGCTAGAAAAGAAAAAAAAGATTATGGATCAAAAAAATATTAAATTCAGTTTTATTGAGTCTTGACCAAAAAAATAATAATAATAATAATAATGTTGATTTGTAAATCCTCTTGATGGATGTTTGGAACTGTTCCTCTTACCTGTAGGAACAACCATGGGAGGCGGTCTGGGAGCCATGACATGAGGGGCAGATGGTGGCATAGGAACAACGTTGATGCGTGGGGCAGGAATCATGGGAGGCATCGATGTGAGAACTTGGCCTGGTGTAATGCGCACCACAGGAGACACAGGAGGCCTCGGGAGCACTGGCACAGCAGACAGGAGAGTGGTCCGCACTGGAGGTGCCATCTGTTTGACACCAACAGAGAAGAACATTTTTAAAAAATATATATTTAGGTATTTATCTTAGAAGATATTCTAGGTTAAGGAATTAAAATAATTATTTCTGCTTTAAATGTCCAGAGATCTGTTTGGAAAGCCACATTTAGGCAAAACAAACTTAATTCCTTTCAGACGGACACTCACAGAGACAGGTGGTCGAGACAGAGCTGAAACGGGGGGGCTGGGTTTGGGTAAATTGACTCCAGAGGACGGGATGGGAGGCTGATGAACTTCACTTGGCTTGTTTGGACCAATCTTCTCCTTAGTGTCATCTTCTCCAACCAGGCCTTTGGCCTTATGAATGGCTTCGATCTGCTCCTGTAGGGTGATGTTGGCCTGTGCAGCCTGCTGGGTGCGAGCCATGCTTCCCGAGTGGCCATCCCAGGTAACCTGGAGACATCAGAAGAATCCAACAGTTGAGCATGTATTTGCAAAAAATCTTTTGGGATTAAAAAAAAAAAAACATGCCATCTTCCATTGCTCTCACCTTCTCCTCGGGCTTCTGGATCTCCTCTTCACCAATCTTCTTACCGATGGCCGTCTCTTCAACACCAAAGATATCAGTACGCCTTTCAGCGAGCTGCTTCAAGCTGCTCTCAATATCCAGACCAGGAGCATAGACTTCATCCTCCGTCTGTCTATCCCTGATGCTGCGGTCTCTTTGCTCCAGCCAGCGCGGGTCGAGCAGGCCAATGCGCATGTGCTCCTGCATCTTGCTGGCTGGGATCTTCTCACCAGTGATTGGTGAAATGAGGTACTCATCTGGAACGGCAACTGAGGGCAGAGGCTTGGAAGCTGTGAAGAAAAAAAAATAAGTTAAAGAAGTAAGTTTTAATGTTTTGTTTTTATAATTAATCTTTTATTTACAAAAAAAATACCTTTGGGATCATAGTCTTTTCGAATAATGACGTGATCTGGAGTTGGGGGCAGTGGAGGTGGCATGGGGTTGTCAGGTGGAAGTGGAGCCTTAATCCCTTCATCGTCATCATCTGATCCCTGGAGAAGTAGTAGTTTAATGATGGCAAAAAAAAAACATTTTCATTCATTCTTTTGCTACACATTTAATTAAGAAAACTAGACACATTTTGGACTTAATTTAGTAAATAAATGACCTCATCCATATCCTGCAGTTGTGTGTCTTGATCAGGCTGTGAGGGATGACCATCAGCTCGTTTCTCCCGCTCATCCTCTTCATCCTCACTCTCAACTTCCATCTCCACTTCCTCACTTTCTCCATACTTCTCATAGCGCTCCTGGATGAGGATACGAGCACCGAGCTCCTCCGGAGTGGTGGGTGGAGGGAAGTGGCCTTGGAGAACAACAAATCAATGAATTAAAAACACACTCTTAAGACATTTGGAGCTGGTTTTCCTACAGTGATGCTACCTTGTTCATTGGGCTGGAAGTCCACCGTCTCCACCACAACAAAGTCATGCCAGTCAATTTGAGCATAGGCCACGCGCTCTTTCTCTCGCTCCTCTTCCTCCTTCTTTCTCTCACGCTCCTGATACTTTGCCCACTCAACGCGGTATCTCACCTGATGTTTGTAACAAGATACAATTTTAAACATAGGAAACATGCTTCTGATGGCTTCAGCTAAAATAAATTACCTGGTCCATAACCTCCTTTGGGTTCTCAGCTTCTCTCTTTAGTTTGGCCAGCAGACCCTTTGGTGGGATCAAAATCTAAAGAAAAATGTATATAAAGTAAGATAACACAATTTAAATAAAAATAATAAAGCTGTGTTTTTTTCCTGTCACCTTTGTGTATTGTTCCACCAGTTTAGTGAAATAGTTGAAAAGGCTGTGCTGGGGTCGCAGAAAGTCAAACTGGTAGTTCCTCTGTTCTTTTTGCATGAGCTGGGTGAGAAACTGACGGCCGTTTCGTGCGACAAACTGGGCAGTGAGCTTCACGACATCAAGATCAAAGGCAGAGATTGACGGAGGATCTGCTATGAATTCAAACTCGGGAGGTGGTTCTTTGGGGACCACAGTTTCCTGAATAACCTGGGACTGCACCTGATCATAAAGATAATGCAAAGTTATACATAAATAGCGGTTACATAAATAGGGTCGGGCACAATGAAACGACGATCCTTACTTTTTGAGGAAGCTGCTGAGCCTGCTGCATTGCCTGCTGCATAACCTTGGGCACTGCAGCGGATGGTTCCTGAGCTTTGCCCTCCTTAAACTCATTGACTTTGTGGCGGTAGTAAGCATGGTAGGGATCGTTGGGGTTGAGGAAATTAAATTTTGGATTGTTGATCTCATTCTGACGAATTCTTGCTTCAAATTCAGGCCCATTCCTGTAAGGTGACAAATATGGAGTCATAATTACTAATAACAGTCACCTCCTACAGCTGTAGGTGACGTTTTTTTGGTAACTAACCTGGCAACGAAGCTCGCCGTCTTGTCAACTATGTTACGGACCTCAGGAGGTGGATATATGATGCCAACAATTGGTTTAGTGGCTGGAGTTTCCTCTGTAGGAGAATCATTCTGAGGAGAGGATGTTCAAAAGTGAGAATATTTATAAATAAATAAAAATCCATCAAGCACAGATAAGTTCCTCTTTGAAATATTGCTACACAGACGCAATATCCTTCATTAGAACATACTTTTGTTGATTTAGGATAAACTGCAGCAATGTAAACATTTAAAACCGTCAATAAAACATCCGACAAGAAAATGATTAAAACATTTAGTCTAAATCTAAACATATACAAAGAAACCAAATATTAAAATATGGATGTGCAACAATATCTTAGGTAAATATCAGTAATGAAAGTTTATTGACTGGAATTTGGGGCCACCAAAAACCCAATTCCCAAAAGACCGAAACGTTACCCAATATTTACATTTTACGATTTTATTAATATTATAATTGAATTTTGAACGGATTTAGAAACTTTGTCATAAAGGGAGTGCATTTAAAAATGCAATAAATGGTTAAGAAATGTGGCAGGATAGCTCTGATGCCAACGTTAGCTAGTTAGCATCTTTACCTTGTTGTTGGGCTCAGGCTGAACTATTTGAACAGGCCCGGGCGGCATGGCAGCGTCTTCTTATGGAATGCCTACGTTACCTGAAAACACTAGAGCTACAAAAACACAATTTGACATTAATTCTTAAATAATGTGAGAGTCAAAAGCTATTTTTAGCACAGCTATAATCTTCCATTTGTCGAGGTTAATACTTACCGCGTCTCGCTGTCGTTAACGCTATGGCGGCCAACTACTTCCGGAAAAACACCCGCAATGAATATAATTTAATCCTATGTTTAGCAAAATTTTTCATACACAAACAAAGAGTGCTGAAAAGAATCCCTATCGCGTTTCAGACATGAATTCGTTGCTGGGTCGTCGGGATTCTATAAATAATCTAAGAAAGGACATCGTAGACATTCAAGGAGCGATTCTGGACGTGCTCTCCAGAACAGGAGCAGTCTGCGCCTCCTCCTGGAAGTTCCCAGACAAACTTTCCTGTCATCTAGATATTGTTGCTTTGTTAGAGGAATATGATTTTGTGGAAGGAGAAGATGATTACAATCAGCATTCACACGTTGTTCTACTGGAGTTGATGATTGACAGGTAACCTGCTGTGTGTTAAAATAAAGTGTATACAATTATAGATATTTAGATATTTCATGACTCTAAAGCATGTCTGCATGTTCTTTTACCCGGACAAGGTTCCTGCTTCTTCTCCAAAGCGTCAGTGTTTATGCCGAACAACAGATGGGGGTCTATAGACCAGAAGGACCCACTCAGAGAGGGGGCAAGTCAGTCGGTCTTGTGGTCAGGAATTATTGGGGAGATTTATGTCAGTTTGCAAATGAAAAGGTATTGAAAACAGTTTTTCTATGGATGCCACATGGTCAAAACACATGCAAACGTATTTGACATTTATGTCTTTTCAGGAACTCTTCAAAAATATTTCAAAAAAGACTAAATCAGTGGAATCTGATGATGCAAATGACTTGTCATTCCTAAAAAGCTCCAGCACAACTTGCTCAACGCATTCTTCTATGTCCTGGTCTTCCACGAGCTCCTTTAAATTCATCCCACAAAGTGACGTTGCCATCAGTTCCCCCGAACCCACCCCATTCTGTCCAAAAACGGAGTGCCATAACGTGAGCTGCCAGACTGCACGAACGTCCCTCATCCCTTGCGATGCATGTCGCCAAGTGCAATCTCTTTTGAGAAAAACTGGAGAATCTTTGATAGATCTGTTTCGAAGTGAAGGTCTACCCTCGTCTCTGCAGTCTCTTTCAGCGGATGTGGATGAGAAGGTGAGGGTGGGACACATGCCTGCAGCTGATGTAGCACAGTGGGCCAATGAGCAGCTTAGGGACATGCGCAGGCTGGCTAAACACCTTCAGGATGTGAGGGGAACAGTAGTGCCTCTTCAAGACAGAGTAGCAGCAGCAAAAATGGAATGCGAGACCATAAAAGCTCAGCTGGAAACAGCAGAGAAGGAGTTCAAAGAAAAGCTAGAAAAACATCAGGCAAACATAGAGCAACTGGAGTTTTCACTGCAGGAAGCAGAGAGAAGTGCAAAGGAAACTGAAAAAAAGCATCAAGAGGAGCATAAACAGCTTCAGAAAGGTATTAATCATATTAATAAGTAGACTAAAAGTTTGTTAAGATCATGTTTATTTATTTTTCTTCTAAATTTCACAGAAATCTGTTCTTCAGAGGAGGCCAATGCCAGACTTAGGGAGAAGGTAGCATCGCATCAAGAAACCATACATACTCTTGGTAAAACTGAAGAACTCAAGTTATTATTCTCCCAAAAAATACAAAAATCATATTTCGCAAAGTTTCTATTTTACCACATAAATATTTGTCTTCCTCTTAGAATGTGAAAAGAATTTGCTGCAAGAGAACGTAAAAAAACTACAAACAGACCAAGAGGCATTTTGTCAACAGCAACAAAAGATCCATCAGCTCGAGAGACAAATCTCTGACACTCAGCTGCTGCTTGATAAAGAGAAAGCCAAGTACCAGAGTGCTTGCCGTCAACAAGAGGTTGGTGTCTCCAAAAAAAAAAAAAGAAAAATACCTTACACTACCTGTTTAATCAGCTCAAAATGTTGAAACCAGTAGCAAAAAGTACTCTATTTAAATGCACTACAAGTATACTTAAAATGTTCCAATTTAGTCTGAAGACGTGTTTAGTTAATATTCTTCCTAAGCTACACATGATCTAAAGTGTACTTATAGGGAAAGTATACTTAATAAAACAAAGTTTAGATGTAGTACGTTTTGCTCAAGGATGCTCAAATTGGTAACCTCAATTGGTAATCTCAATGGATTATAGATTTTGAAGTTTTTCTGTTATTTTGTCTCTAGTCAACACAGATGAAGCAGAAATCTTTGCTAAAGAGGATCGAAGAGCTCGATGAAGAGTGTGAAGAGCTGAAGAAGCAGCTGGTGGACAGCGAGGAGGCCCAAATTAAGTTAGACAATGAACTGCAACAGATGAAACAACTGCAGGCTCGGATCACTCAAAAGCAGGTAGAGAAATAGTCACATGAAATCGAACTACAACCTTCTCAATGTACAGGTTTACACTCAAAGATCGTTTTGTCCTGTATTTTGAGACACTTTTCGTCTGTGTTTGCACTTCAGGACCAGTGCGTGGAGCTGCAAAAGAAGAACCAGAGGTTAGAAACACGCGAAGACGAGCTGAAGCGGCAGGTGTCTGAGCTGACGGATCATGTTCGCGCTTTAAGAGACAGAGAGAGACTTTTGGTGGCATTCCCAGAGCTCCAAAACTGGGCCCAACCACAGAGTAGGCAACCATTACATGCATTTGTTCAAATCTCTTAAGAGATATGATATGCACATTTCCAATATGCATTATTTTAATATTGTAAATCTTGCATGCAGTTTGGTCATTTACATGTTTCTTCTAATAGTTTAGACTTCTTGTAACCTTTAGTTCGTTGTTTATTAGCGACAGGAAATGTGGTTTTGGACATGGAGCAGCAGCTGCAGGCTAACAGCATTCGGGTAAACATACTGCAGCAGGAGAACACCACACTGCACAAAAGCCTCCAGAAACTTCGGAAAGCTGCACAACCCAACTGCAGCAGTGTAAGTGCAATGATAAGGTGGAGTGTGTCAGATGACCTAAATTAAATCAAAATGGGAAGGAAGTACAGATTTACCTGTGATTCTGTTTTTTGGACCATAATACAGATTTTTTTTTTATTTCTCAATAGAAATCTTTGCTTCAACGTGATGCAAACCAAACAACCAACAAAATCTCCTGACACGAACAGAAGAGCTAATTTCAAGTGTGTTACCGTATTAAGCATGTTTTACATGTGATTCAATAAACGGCTGTGTTTCCATCAGTGTCTTTGTTTTCTGTGTTCCACAGGCAGCTCACATGACATGCTGTTATAAAGAAGAAGGAGCCAGATGCTCAGAAAGTGGTCCTCACTGAACTGTGTCAAAGGATCGTGTGTCTGCCCTTCCTTTGTCGCTGCAAAGTCTACTTTAGCATTTCCACTTCGCCACAGACTGCTGCTGCTTAGAGTCTCACATCAAAAACGCCCTTCACTCTCTGCAAATATTTGACTCCAGAAGTGTCATCTTGCAGGTGTGTGCTTTTAAACAACACCGGCTCGCTTGTTTGTTATATATTTTGGCATTTCTGCTTTAAACTGTTCAATAAAAGCTGCTCACATCTACTTTTTTTGTGGAAAGCTGATGTTTTATGTATTTTTTCTGCACAATTCATAGTCAACAACCTTGGATCACTCAAGTTTTGTCAGGGACGGGAGTTCATGTCATTGTTGGCTCTCTGAAGTAAGTAGGAAGCAGGCGTTTCTATGGAAACAAAACTTGAGGAGTCATGCTCTACCGAGTTGCTTCTCCCACTTCTGATTCATTTTTAGAAAACAATAAGAACTCCTATTTATCGAGGTTAGTTCATTTATGTGCATGCATCTCACCACAAGCCTTCAATTGTAAACACAAGAGGAAAAGCATATAAAGATTAAAAACATTTAGAAAAATATATATATTAAAAAAAACATAAATTTAAAGCAAATAAATGAATAAAATCTATATTTTGTTGCACAATCTTTCTATAAAATGAAACATTGTTGGGCTGTGTCACTCTAATTTAGGAAATATTGCACAAAAGGAATTTACAAATGACACGTTTAAATGCTGCTTCAAAACATTTATTTTCAGGCTTTTGCATTTTTACATGGACATGTCACAAAAAGACTTGAAATTTTGATGTGCAATTACACGTCAGAAGTAGGAAAAGTATCTCATCAACGATGTCTGTGCAGACAAAAGAATGACGTAAAGAGCTGAGAGAATGTTCTGCTTAAAAAAGCACCACAGTATAAATCACTGACACTGGCCCTGACATCAGAAAAGCATAAATAACTGACAAATCAAGGTATTGCACAATTTTGTCAAAGATATACAAAAATTCTCTTCAATGGTACCCATTTTTTAACAATGAGGCGTACATTCTCTTCAGTGTTAGGATTGTATTTGGTTTTATAATGAAGCATGGTTAGTTTTCCCTTAATCCAGCAGGCAAATAAATGAAAACAGCAGGACCAGTAATGAGAACAAGATGTTTAAGGCCATTGGTTTCTAGTCTAGCATGCAGAACACACGCAAATCAACGGAAGGGACATTTATTGTTCATCTAAAAAGCATAATTTTACTTATTTATCTACACACGTGTAGACAAAGGGAATGTTTTTCTCACATTATGTGACATGTGGCTTTTACTAATCCAGGTCAAATGGCAGGCTGGTGACAGGGACTGCAGTAAATCTGCTGGGATTAGGGAGGCCCCCAAAAGACAACTCCCATTCTGGGTTATAAGTCATTATCACTGTTCTGCCGAAACACTTTTTTTCTTTAAATTATCAAAACTCAAAAGTTTTGTGCTTGCCTTATATATATGTTTTCTCAATCTGCTTCAGAAAAAATATCCTATGATCTCTATGATAGATGTGCTTTGTAAATAATCTCATGCCGACAGGATGGAGAGGATTGCAGTTAAAGGATGTGTGTGAAAAAAACTAAATCGAGAGCTCAAGATACCAAAAAAGCAGGGTCATGAGATGAGATTAAAGGATTATAAATTAAAAAAAAAAAAAGTTAATGTTACACAAAAGACCGGTAAAACTTAAAACCAAAGAAATGTTGACACAACAAAAACTATTTAGGAGAAAAACAACAATAATGCAGGACTTCAACATAAACAGCAAAAATAGAAAAATAACTTTTATGTTAAATAGTCAAAGATTATATAAATGAGTAGAAAGGTTCATCTGAGAGTTCTGGGAATTGGGGAGGAGTATGCGTAATTACACAAACTTTATCAACTTTGTGCAGAACAGGCCTTACATAAAAAATAAGACAATACTTTGCTTAAAAATCCTAAATATTATAAGCTGTTCTCCTCTTCTTGACTAACAAAATAAAAGTTGATTTGTTGTAAGTGTAAGAAAGATTTTTAACAAATAAAGCACCACATATAACCAAAAACTGGCAATGTTGCACAGAAAAAGCTGATTGTGAAGGATAAAACACAACTTTGATGCTTGAACTCTACAGGGCAGTAAGAAAGCTCTCTAATATAAATATGAGAACGTATATAAATGTGCTTCACAATAAGACAGAGTGCATCCGGTGATGCCGATTTTCTAACGAGCAACAAGACGGACTGTTGAATACTAAAGGGAGTGAGCTTTAGAGAGTGGAAATACAGTATGAGTGAGAGAAAGATCAGGCAGTTTCAATTCCGACTATCATTGGTCACACATCATCTCTTCTCGGCGCACTCCTCCGCTGCAGGGGCGGAGCTGACGAGGTGTCCTGAGGTGTCCACCTGACCGTCGGGCTGGACGGACTGGACGGTCTCCACCAGGCTGCCGCTGGGTAGCACCACGTAGCGAGCGGCCATATCTTTGGGCTGCAGCTCCCGCTTTCCTTCCTTGCTGTGCCAGATCCCATAGCCAAAATACACAAAGAGGCCTGGGGAAAAGGGGACAACAGGATCATTTAGTGCTGCAGACACTTCTGGTTACTCTGATAATGTGCATGTAGTCAGAGTGTGGGGCATGTTATTGTTGTGATCTATGTTCCTGCTGAAGAAAACACATCTTTTTAGGTTATTAGGAAAAGTTGACATTTGTAAAAACTTTTCTGTTATATCTTACAGAGCTGTTGTTTGGTTGGTGTAAATGCTCAGCTCTTTCACATTAACATCGTCATTAGTAAAGGTTAAAGTGTGGTGGATATTGATCAGAAACAATAAGAATTTACTGAATGATCCTGTTGCTTTGTGAGGTTTAAAGGCAGCTTTTGCTGTCAAAAGCAGCTAAAAACACATTTTTAAAATAGCTTTTTCTTAATTCTGTTTTCAAATTCTGTGTTTTATTCTATACTTTATTCTGTTTTGCTGTGAAGCACTTTGTGATTTTTATCTTGAAAGGTGCTATATTATTATATTATTAGTATTACTTTGGTAATTGACAGAAACATTTGCCAAAAAGAGAAGATGTTGTTGCTTTCCTAAAAAGATCAAGCACCTTGAGGCAGAGTTAGCTTCTTAGCATGCTTTAGACACAAAATACACTTGTTATTCTCGTAATTGAAATGTTATATTCCGCACAGTACAATTTACACACTTTATTTTTATTGTATTGATTCTTTTTTATCTTCTGTCTTTATATCTTCTGAAAATGTCTAATGCTGCAACACATTTTCCAGCTTGGGATTAATAAAGTATTTCTATTTCTATTCTATTCTGTTCTATTCTATTCTATTCTATTCTATTCTATTCTATTCTATTCTATTCTATGAAGTATCTATACTTGTCAGTCCCTGAAGGTGAATTATTTTTGTTTATTGACGAGTGGACAAACTTTTTTAAAAACATAGACTACAAAAGGTTCTAAAATTTGACAGAAGCGCCGGACCAAAAGCAGATCCGTGGAGTGTTTTAGGTAATCCACATCAAAAAAGAAATAACATAGAAACTGCATCAAACCATGCTTTAATTTTGATTGAAAATGTATATCAAAATAAACCATTTTGGAGTTTTTTTTCTAAAATTGTGGCTTTTGTTCTCGTCATCTCAAAATGATTTGTCCCTCAGAGACAAATGCAAACTTAGAGAAATGCTGCATTCATGTGGCGTTTGAAGATCGGAAAAATGACGGTCAGACTTGGAAAACACACATGAATGTCACATGAAATCTTCCAACACCACATGTATATAGAATAACTTTCTGCATCTAAACAAAGATCAGGGCGTTTGTAATCCACCATCTATGACCAGACACCAGAATTAGAGGGAAAATAAAACATCGTACAGGAACTATAAAAAAAAATGTGAAGTTTGATTGTTTTTAAAGTAAAACAGACGAAAATTTCACCTTCTTTGGAGGTACAGGCATATAATAAATAATAAGATTCAGATATTTTAGCATTTTAAAGAATATGCTTAACTTAAAATGGTTTAAATAGTTTCCTCTTTCATAGGAAATTTACAGATAACAAAAAACCCTACTACTCTTGTTTGTGTTGTTCTGATGCTGTGTGTCCACTACAATTATCTCTGGAGAATTGTTGATGAAAAGGCAAAATTCCCATTGAATAAAGAAACTGTTTGTGCAACCTGTTCATTCCACACATGCTGCACTCAAACGCCTTCCAGAGATAAGACTGAAACCACATGATGTGCTAAGTATAGACAGCAGTTCAGTGTATTTGTGAAGGAGAATTGTTTGTACTTTGTTAACACTAAGTCCATATAGTCATACAAGAAGTTGGGTATGATTTTGAGGATATTTTTCTGGACTTTGCTTAAATGTTTGTCTCACCTACGGCAATCCACACTGTGAAACGAATCCAGGTCAAAAGGCTGAGCTTCATCATGAGGAATATGTTAATGAGGATGCTGGCACCTGGAGTCAGAGGAACCAGAGGTACCTGTGCAGGAGGGAAGCTTGAGTTATATTTGCCCTAAACCAAATGTGATTTTCCACAATAACTTTCTCAGCTCACCTGAAATGTTGTGGTGTTTTTTCGTGGCTCGTGAACCCAAATGAGAGCAAGGCTAAGAATTAGCGCCAAGCTAAAAATCACCAATAACATTGCGAAGCTCCAGATTGGCAGCTGCAGCTGATTGGTTCCAAATTCCAGGACAGCACAGAGGGACACAGAGCTCACGATAAGCGTCATCACGCAGAAGGCCACCACTTCACCTGGCTCACAGTCTCCCACCAGCCTGTCCAGGTACGGTTCCCAGGAGGCTCTCAGCTGCCCTACGCCACGCCGCTCTCTGCTCACCTGCCTCTCCACCAGCTGGATTTTATCCGACAGCGACTCGTATTGTTTGGGCTCGTCGCTGTCCTCGCTTATAGCTTGAGACTCTAAGGGGGCAGGGGACGCTGCGGCGTTGGGGTTGGGAGATGTAGAAGTTGTGTCCTTGGAGGGGGTCTTCTCCGGCTGGAAGCGCAGCACAATAACGCTCGCCGCCACAAAGGTGTATGCCAGGAGAGTGCCAATGGACAGGAACTGCACCAAGGCTTCCAGGTCGAATATCAGAGCCATGGTGGCCATGAGGATTCCAAACACCAGAATGGCGTTGACGGGAACTTTGGTGAGAGGATTTACTCTTGCAAAAATGGAAAAGAACAACCCGTCTTCTGCCATGGCGTAAACAATCCGAGGGAGGGAGAAGAGGTTACAAAGCAGCACAGTGTTCATCGCTGAAAAATAGAAAAATTGTCAGAAATACAACTGAGAAAAATCAGCAAAAAACACTTTTTAAATAAATGCTAAAACTCACCACAAATGGAGCCAACAGCCACAACGATGCCAGCCCAACTGTAGCCGCGGCGGAAAAAAGCATCTGCCAGGGCAGAGTTGGGGTCAAGGGTACGCCAGGGTACCATGAGAGTAAGGACTGCGGAGACAAGGATGTAGGCTGTTGCTGCCAGTCCAAGGGAGATAGCAGTGGCGATGGGAACGGCCTTCTGTGGATTCTTTGCCTCCTCGCTGGAGGAAGCGATCACATCAAAGCCCACAAAAGCATAAAAGCAAGTAGCTGACCCTGCCAGGATTCCAGAAACCCCAAACGGTGCAAAACCTCCTTGCTCCTGGCTCCAGTTGGCTGGTTCGGCAAGCACAAATCCAAAGACGAGGATGAAAACAATGACACCCATGCTAATGGAGGAGAAGATGTGGTTCAGGTATGAGGACACTTGAACTCCAAAGGAAATAAAGACTGAGGCAACTACTAGAATTCCTGCAGCAAGTAAGTCAGGGTAATGGGCAAGGAAGGGGACGTGCCACTGCATGATGTGCGTTTCTGTGAAGTTCTGGATAGCATGGTTAAAAATGGAGTCTAGATAACCGCTCCAGGCACGTGCCACAGCAGCACCGCCAATCATATTTTCCAGAATCACATTCCATCCAATGAGAAAGGCCCAGAGCTCCCCGACAGAGACATACGTAAACATATAGGCAGATCCCGTTTTGGGAATGCTCGCTCCAAACTCGGCATAGCAAAAGGCGGCCAGCAGCGAAGCAATTCCCGCAAAAATGAACGATATGATGACAGCCGGGCCTGCCGTGTCTTTGGCCACCGTTCCGGTCAAGACGTAGAGCCCAGAGCCCACCATGCCGCCCACGCCCATCAGAGTCAGGTCCAAGGTGGAGAGACAGCGTTTGAGAGACGTGGCCATCATGTCACCATCCAGAGTCTTAAGTCGGTTTAGCTTCTGACACAGGCGCACAGCCGGCGCACAGCCTCTCGGGCAGGTTGCCATGGTGATGGTGTAGGAAAGGCCAGCAGGAGGAGAGGAAGTGGTCACACTGGATCCATCAGCTGACTACAGAGACTGTCTGCATGAGAAAAAAAAATTAAGGACAATAAATAAAAAAAACATCTGTTATATTTATAGTAGTTTATGCAAAAAAACTAAATAAATAATCTTATATCATCCAAAAGATGGGATGCATTTGATTCATTAATGTCCATAATTAACTATAAGTTTTTTTTTCCTAAGGGGAGCTTCAGAAAGCATTTAACAATAGTGTAAAATTGTACATAAATAATTAGCCCAATCTATTAATATTTAATGAAAATGTTTTCTAAACTGATATATCACAGCTTTTCTCCACACAAGCTTCGCTAAACCAGATTTGACTTTAAAACATGACAACAAAGTTTAAAGTTTGGCTCCAGAATGAGGAGATCAATCTAAAACACTTTACGCGGTGCTTTAATTCGACATCCTGTGTTTGCGCTCCTGGGAGGCACAGCCCTCCACCGGAGGCCGGTCCACGTCACCTTAGAGGTGTCGCTCGTGCGTAAAACACATCTCCAATACGTTCTGCGTTGTATTTTTATACAACAACAATAAAATAAAATATAAAACTCACATCCACCTAATCATTAACGAGTAACATCCTGGCCTGCATCCTCATATTGAGCCAGGAGGATGCCTCCATTATAATTACGTAACGTCATTCTGTCTGGCATTAGGACCGCCGTCATGTTAAGGCAGCGAGTCGCTCTCAGTCCATACACAAATAAACACTTCTTAAAATATATACAAGTATATCTAAGAAAACGACCAGTGACTGCACCGTTTTGGGTGGCACATTATTAATTCATGACAAAATGAGCGCGAGGCAGGATCGCGAGCGCACAACGCAGTGCGCTTCATCGCACTTTTCCATCCGTGACTGAGGTGTGACTGCCTCAGGGAGAAAACAAGGAAGAGGCTCTGCACATATAGACGTGATTAGTAATATTAGTAGTAATATTGTAAATAAATACCCATGCTACTTAGACTTGTAGGTGTTTGCGTCCGGTCCACAGCCTGGTGATGGAGAGGAGGTGCACCGATAAGTAATAAAAGCAGCATGCACTGGCTGAGTTGCCTCTTAAAGGGACAGTCACCTCATTTCCCTCTTTCCTCCTGTGGAGCCCCACCCATGACAGAGCAACACTGGATCTCAACAGGAAATGATATTGAAGCAGGGATACATTAAAGTACAGCAAGTTCTTTGAACACCAATTTGATTAATTTGTGATTGCCGATCCAATACACTTTCAATATTTGTTCATCTGGAACGATCAATTTTGATCGAAATGGTATTTCTCAATGTCGATTTATCTAATTTTGGAACATTTTTTTTAATGGTATAAATTGATTCGATTCTGGCTTAGACACCTATCTGGCTGGATCAAATATAGGAATAGAAATCAAAATAGAAAGCAGTAAATCAATTGAAGTCCGCATGACAGCATCAAATCATACTAACACAATTAAGAAGCATAATCCATATTATTGTGTCTAAGATAAGGCTGTGATTAAAACTTAGAACAGAGACAAATTGCAGCTTTAATTTGTAATCCTGACTTCAATTAGAAAAATTACTGATGTTTTACATTTCCTGGTTAACTTTACATACATTTTTAACCCCTTCTAATCATAGATCTTTTAAATACATAAAAAAAGTTGGCCTTCTTGTGAACCATAAAAATATTAACTTTACACACTAAGTGATCTGTGAACCTGATTAAAAAATTGAAAATATAAAGGGAACTTAAGAATTTTTTTTAATGGGCAACTTTTTTTCATTTTTTTTAATTTTGAAACTCAGTCATCCAGACGTCTCTGAGAAACTTTTTTCTTAAGATATTTTTTGCCAAACACACTCACACAAAAAAATCCAATTTCAAAGCCACCCACACACTGAGACAAAAACTGGAACAACCACACCTAAGAAACAGTTTCTGCAGTTTTTTCACATTTAAAAGACACTCATTTGAAGATCAAAACATACAGATTCTTGGCGGAGTAGACAGATGGTTTGAAAGAAGGGTCAGAGAAGCAATACGTTTTCCTCAACAGGAAGAGAGGCCGCAGACAATTGGTCATATATTTACCATGCTGCCCCTTTTATTGGCTCCAAAGAAGACCAAAACTCTAGTGTGACCACACCCAGCGACTCCGGGCTAAAAGAAGATAAGCGTACTAGTTTCTCTCTTTGTGTCCTTTTAATGTGCAATCCCATTGCATCCAGCTGGAGGATACAAACATGGACTGAATGCTGCACCACTCAGTTTGAAATTCAATGTCTCAAGTCTTCACAATTCTGATTCTGATAGTTTGGGTTTTCAGTGTTCATTATTGCAAAACAATAGCTTTAATTTTGAGACATTTTTTATGAAATCTGATAATTAATAATGAAATTACTAGATAAAGGACAAGTAGCTTGACAAATACCTAATGTATTAACACCAATTTAACCAATTAACTTTTTTATTAAAAAACTAAAACTAAATAAATAAAAAAAAACATTATTTTTACTGAGCCCATTACATTTTTCAGCAAGTCCCTTTTTAAAAGTTTTTTTTTTGGTCCTTAGACGACACAGGTTGAAAATTGTCAGGATTAAGTTATTCAGGGAGAGCAAGAGAAGTTTTGTTTATTGATGATAGTAAAATCAGTTCTTCCAAACAAGAATGCAGTGATAATCTTTTAATTTTAGCTAAAAAAAAATAAAACAAAAAAACAGCAGATCAAAAACTCAAAAAAGCAGAGCTTTATCAAAAACTAATTATGAAAATGACAAAAGAATGCTATAAATAGAAAATTTGCAAACAAAACCTATTCTTAAGTGCTTGATATGATAAACACTTTTTTTGCAAACAAAAATGCATATAAACAACCTTAGTGGACAACTAAAAGATTAAAAAAAAAAAAAAAAAA
>NC_050520.1:25058121-25060301 GCF_002922805.2 Oryzias melastigma
ATCACTCCCTTCATTGAACATTACATTTTTTTAATGTACAACATGGCCTTTTGGTGCAGGGATTTTCATTATATATTCTTGTAGACAGGCAGCTCTGGTTTTTCTGGACTTAATATTTCCTACAAACACCAATGATATATGTATAGTTGATGATTAAACTGCACAAAAGTCTGCAATCATTGCAGTCCAGGTTGAGACTCTTTCTGTTGAAGCTTTAGCATTAACTCAAGGAGGTTGATCTGCATTATTAACTCCTGAAACAGAAAATAAGAGCAGAGAGTGAGGAGATACAGTAAATATTCATGACATTTTTTTCTAAAAATAAAATTTCTAAAACACTGTAACAGGAAAACATGAACCTGAGGATTGGTGGTGACATAAAAACCAGGAACTCCAGCCTTCTCCAAAGTGTTTTGCTGGTCGAGAACTTTTTGGTCAATTTCTGCCACTATTTTCTTGTCCATCATCTGCTGCTCCTCTCGAACTCGCATTTCTAACATCTGAAAATCCAGCATTGTGCTGTTAGTAAAACAAAAATCACACAGGAGTGTAAAATCTTTTGGAAAGATGAAACCTGTGATTCTTACCTCAAGTTCGGCCTGCTGGTTTGACTTGAGAAGTGCAAGGTTGTGAGGTTTACATGTCAGGAGGGCATCTTTGTGTTTCCGCAACAAGTCTTGTTTGAGAGCTACAAACCAATCAGGAAATGTGTTACACGAGTTTCAAGCTCAAACTGTAAAGCTGTTCTTAATGACAATTTGCATGAGGACACTTAGCACAGACCCATCTGTTGCTCGGTAAGCAAACCACATACCTTGATGTTCACAGTGTAGCTTCTGCCTCTGATTGTACAGATTTTTCTCTGTCAGATGCTGAATGTCCAAAAGTCCCTGAACAATCTCATATACGGTCCCATCTATGAGTGCCAGGGCCAGGTCACTCAGTGTATTGTAGGACAAACGTTGCTGGAAGGAGCTGAGCACAGAACAAAAACAAAGAGTACATTTCAGACATGCAAATCCAAACATATTTTAATCAGCGTGAAGATAAAAACTATTTTACCTTGGTAAGTCTTTCACCAACGTTTGGAGCTCAGATAAGAGGTAATAATGTCTTTCTTGCTGCTTCGTAGAGTCACTGTCAATTACAGCGGGATAACCATCCATTCCTTCAAATGAAAAATGTGTCTGTCAGCCCATCAAGTGAGCTAGCTATCGCTAGCATTTAAGTCTTCAGTTACTTCTCTACGCACTATATAAAAATAAATATAAATATTATTAGTTACTTCTTGAGGTTGGTGATATAGTAAAACATACCGTACATTACAAAGCCGGTTAGTTGTCGCAAATACAGTTGTTTAAGCAACTGAGTTGTGTTTGTTTGGTTTGCATCTCCATTCGAGCTAAAGAGGACCCCAAAGTGCTGGCTGTAAAACTGCCTGTCTGAAATGTTAAATGCAGTGTCTCTATATGCACGAAAGATGGCGCAATTTGTCAAAAAAAGATATTGAATAAGAATGAGATTGAGCTCATAAATTGTACCCGTTACAGAAAAAAACGACAATTGTTCTTAAAAAATTGCAATTAACCATTACATCCTTTATAAATGTAAAAAAAAAAAAAATAATTAAAAAAAATAATGATATGTCTGTTTTCATTTCTTATCATTATTTTTTTTTTTTATTTGAGACCAAATATTTGTTGAAGTAGTGGTTTTAAACGCCACATTATGCACGGTATCGATGTTTCAAATGCAGCCCCCTGAACAGGTTGGTTTGGTCGCGCGCGCACATGTCGCGCGCTCCTGTTGGGCTGTGCGCCGTCACGAGCTGAAGGTGTCATGAAACGAAGAAAACTCACTAGTAGTGGGGAAGAGCGCTATTAATAACAGCCCGTATGGCAACAAAGGAGAAATTGGATTAAAAGCCTTTTCTTGCAAACATGGCAAAGAACACATCGCTCTATTTTCGAATAGTCGAGGGCAGGAATCTCCCGGCCAAAGATGTGTAAGTAAATTCACAAATCCATCAGCTCCTGTGCTTGAAGTCTTGCATGTTGGGATATTCTAAATGGGTTGATTTTGTCTTAAATAAGCAAAAAATATAATTAAGAAGAATATAGTCAGTTTTTTATTGAATCATCAAAAATATTGAGAGAAATGTGTATATTAATTTGTTGTGT
>NC_050520.1:25060552-25086960 GCF_002922805.2 Oryzias melastigma
AAAAAAGATATTGAATTAGAATGAGATTGAGCTCATAAATTGTACCCGTTACAGAAAAAAAACGACAATTGTTCTTAAAAAAATTGCAATTAACCATTACATCCTTTATAAATGTAAAAAAAAAATAATTAAAAAAAATAATGATATGTCTGTTTTCATTTCTTATCATTATTTTTTTTTTTATTTGAGACCAATTATTTGTTGAAGTAGTGGTTTTAAACGCCGCATTATGCACGGTATCGATGTTTCAAATGCAGCCCCCTGAACAGGTTGGTTTGGTCGCGCGCGCACATGTCGCGCGCTCCTGTTGGGCTGTGCGCCGTCACGAGCTGAAGGTGTCATGAAACGAAGAAAACTCACTAGTAGTGGGGAAGAGCGCTATTAATAACAGCCCGTATGGCAACAAAGGAGAAATTGGATTAAAAGCCTTTTCTTGCAAACATGGCAAAGAACACATCGCTCTATTTTCGAATAGTCGAGGGCAGGAATCTCCCGGCCAAAGATGTGTAAGTAAATTCACAATTCCATCAGCTCCTGTGCTTCAAGTCTTGCATGTTGGGATATTCTAAATGGGTTGATTTTGTTTTAAATAAGCAAAAAATATAATTAAGAAGGATATAGTCTGTTTTTTATTGAATCATCAAAAATATTGAGAGAAATGTGTATATTAATTTGTTGTGTATTTATTTGTTCATTTATTTATGAATTAACAAAATGTTTAATTTGTCTGTTTTGTATATTTTAAGATCTGGAACCAGTGATCCTTACTGCATCGTGAAAGTTGACAGTGAAGTTGTGGCCAGGTGAGTTTATTTTTTTATTTGTTTGTATACTTTTTATTTATTTATCCCACCCCCCAATAAAAATAAAAACAACAATAAAAATGTATTTTTGCACACACTTAACAGCTGAATGATCTTGTTCATATTGTAGCACACAGTTTGAAATGTTTTCTTCCTTTGCCTCCCCCCTAACTCTGTATTTGTAGCCAGGGTGGAGTGTGTGTTTTTGTGCCCCTTCTCACACAGAGAACCCGACACTCCTCCAGCCTTTAAACACCCTTATGTAACCATGGAGAGGATGCATTAATTATTGCAGGGAGCACCTGTAAGAAAGGGGAATGCTGGGAGCTGCAAGACACCTGGCTTGCAAGAGTTTCAGTGGGAAAAGTTTGGTTTTTGCAGCATTTTAAAGGGGATGCTATATAAAAAGAGAAAAATGATAAATTCATTGTTCCATCTATTGTTGTGATAGTTAACAGCTCTGTGATTCACCCACTCTCCAATAATTAGTTTGCACTTGGAGCGTTACTGGCCTGCTGACTCTTGAGTGTGATGTTGGAGGATTGTGCTGCTAATTCCATGCTGGTATGGTGTTGGCTTATTGTTTTTCATTAGATCTTGCTGGCAGTGTATCATAGATTGGTTTGTTTGAAGGGTGAAGAAACATTTATACATTTCCTATTCTAACTAAAAAGATGCATTAGAAGGAACACAGTTGCACATAAAATAGTATTTTGATAACTGAAGAAACAAGTCATAATTCGAAATGACAGCTACAGAAGGAAATGTGAAGTCGTAGTTGAACTTGTTGGGAAGTTTTTCACACCAGCTTGGAGTTCGTCAGTTTCTTTGAACACAGGAGCTTCAATCTGAGATGCTGGTTTGTCTCTAGAACAGAACTCTTTGCTTTAGGTGGTTTTTTGACAGTTTATTTTTGTCCTACAGATCTTTGGTGAAATGGGTGATTTGTTGATTTGATTCCACTCCCCAGGCATTAATCTCAATATTTGCTTTGAGTTGATCACCATAACACCAACGTTATTGTTAAACCAGCAATGACACTTTGCAATGGCTAAGCTGTAGTAAAAACAGATTCAAATTATGATACTATCACCACTGTGCCGGACATACAGGACGGTTCTTAGGCTGGAACACATAATTTATTTCTCTCCAATTTATTGGTTTTGATTAATGTTTTTTATTTAGAGAGACTAAAAAGAATGAATATTCATTTATGATATTTTTGGAGCATGTTGCTCTCCTTCTTATATATATATACCATACACATCCCCATTGTTCAGTGCTAACATGGTAGTGGAGAATGCAAATTCTGTAGATAGAACACAAATGTTTTCAGTTTGATAAGCATTAACATGCTTTCTTATCTGGGAACTGAAAAATTCCCCAGCTGCAGATCATGTTATCTTTTAATACGAATGTCTTAAAAAAGCAGAAAAAGTCATGTGAAACTTTTCAGATAACTTACTGAAATATTTACGTCTTGTGACCGTCTTTAAGCAGTTCTGCAAAATATTAAAATCACATAATTATCTAAATTAAAAAAAACATTTTTTATTAAGAATGTCACAAATAACCCCCTTCATTTTTAAGATTTTTGAAATAATTCAAGTACATATTATAAAGGTCAAAATGTGTTGTTGCAGAAGTATCAACTTTAACAACAAAATATGCATACAATTCTATTTTTAGTAAACTCGTGATTTGAAGTCATTTAAATACTTGAAATATCAGATTTTGAAAAGTAGTTGTTTACCTAACAGAGATCTAAAATGCTTGTTTTTGTTTCAGAACTGCCACTGTGTGGAAGAATCTTAATCCTTTTTGGGGCGAAGAATACACGCTGCACCTCCCAATGGGGTTCCATTCACTCTCGTTTCTTGTGATGGACGAGGACACGATTGGGTAAAACCACAGAAACACTCAAATATTCCATGTTTTACTATTACTCTTTAGCGCAGGTCAGAACATTACATTTATAGTGCTTAGTGTTTGTTTAACTTGACTTATGAATTGATATCTTTGGGGTTAAGAGTCCACGCTCTCCCACAATATTTTGGAACTAAATAAGTCCTGAATAAATAATAGATGCTGAAATCTTCTATAATCAGATTTTCTACTTTTATATTATAATTTTTAGATTTTTACTGTTTAATTAAAATTACGCTCTTCTTTTTTTTTCTTTTTTACAGACATGATGACGTTATTGGAAAGATTACACTAAGCAAAGACGCCATTGGATCTCAAGCTAAAGGTATGATGGAACTAATGGTGAGAACACAAAGTTCAGAGGTCAAAACGCATTGATCACATGGTGGAGTCAAGAGTGAAGACCTTTAAAGTCTGGGAATGTTTTCCTTAAACTGTGCGACCATGCATGTGATCTAGTTTTCCCAAATATCTTTCCAACAGGTCTCAAAGAAATGGTTTTCGGGTTGGACTCCATGACAAATATTGTTGTTTGTGCATTTTAACCAAGAAAACAAGCAGTTTGAATCCATACAAGCCTCTTGCTCTCCCTGAAACCTTCACTCTGTCTCAATATTTACTTGGGTGTCAACTGCTGAGCCTTCTGTGATTCTTGATCAGACATATGGAAGTTTGTGAAATTGTTTTTTTTTTTTTTAATACAGGAGGAGTTTGTCATGAAATGTTTGCAGCATACTGATAATGACATGGCCTTAACTCATGTGATTCATGGTGCTACTGAGTCACTCCCTCCCTCTCACAGTCTGGCCTTGACTTCAAACATTTTTCATTTTTATTTATTTATGAGAAATACAATGTGTTCTGAAGTCATAGCTCATCATTGGTCAGTGACTGTTTTAAGCTATTAACTTGTCCAGGATGGTTCTGGATATTGTGTCTTGTGATTACCATGGTAACCATTTTTTTGTTGCAATGATGCATTTTTACTGAGAGAAAACCTTTCATATTGATTTCTCTAGCAATTTTGTTCTGTTTATGGTTTGACATGCAGTTTTTTGTGGAAAGAAAGGGCTAAGCTACATTAGTACATCAATGAGGCCTAGAAAGTACTGGATTGTAGATTTTTTTTACGTATTTTCAGTGGAATATTTTATATGGGGGACAGCA
Source organism: Oryzias melastigma (assembly GCF_002922805.2). Lineage (NCBI taxonomy): Eukaryota > Metazoa > Chordata > Actinopteri > Beloniformes > Adrianichthyidae > Oryzias > Oryzias melastigma. The sequence continues at coordinate 25,064,449 of NC_050520.1, forward strand.
GGGAGGCAGAATACTTTGAAAGGGTGAAAAATAAGAACAACAGAGTGGGACGTTGTTACAAATGAAAAGATCCAAAATATATATTTCAAACAGTTTTTTTTATTGTTGCTTTTTTTGCTAAGATTTTATTACTAATGCTTTAAGAATCTTGTGTTGATGATTTCTTAATATTTGTCAAAAATGATACTAATATTGACTTAAAAATTGGGTGGGGGCCCCCTGTAGCTCCACCTCCATTTATTTTTATTTCAATAACTTTGATTAACTTTTTTTTGTTTATTTCATTTTGTTTAAGGGAGATTTTCACATTAAAAGAACCTAGTAAAATTAAGAAAAAAAGAGTAAATTTATTATGTTTCTCCCTCAATAATGAGTCCCCTTTACTTTCTTTTTTGTTTTAGTTTTACCTCATTTTTTTAGTCAAGTACTGTTTTCCCCTTTCCTCCAAATTTTATTAGTCATATATTTGTCATTTTTAGCCTCTTTCCTCTCTGTAATATATTATTTTTTTTTCTTTACCTATGCTGGCAGTTTTTGTTTGTCCGTGCTTTATTCCATTCAGCTGCATAATGGATCTCTGCATTCAGGGAAATTTGTTATGAATTATTAACAGAAGAGCTGTGAAGTGCTACTCAAGCTGTTTCCCTTCCCTGTTGATTAAATAGTGAAAGTAATTTCTGGCAACAGTATGTGTGAGGCACTGAATGGAATATTTTCCAGTCCAAAAAATAGGTAAATTGTCTAAAAAAAAAGGGACAGATTTCCTTACTAAACTAAAGCAAGGATAAAAACTTTTTTCTCCTTAAATAGCTAAAAAATAAAATCAAGCAGAGTTTAAATTAAAGCAAATCCAAGTATAAGCTTAATTTAGTATTTGTTTAAAAAAACTACATTTCAAGTTTGCTCAAAAGCATATAAAGTTTCTTTAAAGTCAAGTAAGACTAGATCAAATATCTATCGAATAAAAGAGGGAGGTACTATTATGGTATGGGCATTGTTGCCTTTAAAACATGATTGTTTAAATTAATAATGTAATAAATGACTGATTAAAATAATTAAATTAATAAGTGTAGTTTTAGAAAAAAATTCAATTGTTGAAATGTTAAAAAAATTGATATTACCTGTTAAATGTGTGGATGGATGGATGCCTTCACAAATATTACAAAATCAATTTTAGATACTGATTTGAAAACAAAAAACATATATTGTTTTTAAACTTAAAGTATTTTTTTGTTTTCAAATGAATAAAGTCTCCTATCAAAAACTTCTGTTTCCTCTGACATATAGGTAAACATTACTGCATTTAAATTCCCTGCAAATACTGTACTGGAAAAGGAAGCGTTACCCTATTTTTGTCTAAATTACCTGTTCCGTAACTAACAAGTAACGTAAAAGCACTTGATTTTAGCAGTCTAGAGAACACCTGCATGTGTGTGATCTGGTCAGGGATCGACAGTTGGCTGAACCTGACGAGGGTCGACCCCGATGACGACGTCCAAGGAGAGATCCACCTAAGTCTGCAGCTCCTGGAAGGCCCAAAAAAGCCCACCCTGCGTTGTCAAATCATTGAAGCCAGGTAAAGAAGAACCCAGCGACGTCAGTGAAAAATAATGGCTCACATATATTTAGATGGATTTGGTAAACTTTCAAAGAACATGTTTATTGCAGGTTCTCATTCATTTAGTCTTGCAGTTGAATCATGGCATCTGGGTGTAAAATCTTCTTCTCAAAGCACATGTTAATAGATGTCATATAGCTTTGAGCTGCAGTTTATTTTTCATCTGAACTGTTGCTCTGCAGTCTTTCACACTCTTTACTGTCACTATCACACATCTCACTGCCCCATCTGTGTCCCAGCTATGATCCCTCATTTGGAGATATAATGAGTCTGTCAAACAGGAAAGTGTTATTTAGATAGATGACAAACTTTAGATGCTGACCAAGTGAGGGTCTTTGCTTTTCCTGTTTGGACACTCCATCTAATTTGCTTTGCATATGTTTCGCATTTATGTTTATTGATCAGTTAAAATGTCTTCTCTTCTGCTGAAAACCTTTCAGAGACTTGGCTCCGAGGGACATTTCTGGAACCTCGGATCCTTTTGCAAGAGTTATTTTCAACAGCCGCAGTGCCGAGACGTCGGTGAGACTTTTATGTGTGATTTATGTGTCGCATGCAAAAGAAAGAACTTACTATTGTCGTTCTTTGACAAGAAGAGACAATGCAAATCTTCTGCTTCCTACCCAGTCACCCTTGACATGTCGAGTGTTATTATTACTATGCTGCAAGAGGTTGTTGCTAAAACAGTCTATCTTTGACTTGTCAAAATAAAAATGTTCTTTGTTGAGCTGTTTTCTTTAAAGGTTTCATCAGTGAATCTTTCCACCTGACCTGTCACGTACGTCTTCTCTAGCTGGACCCATAAGTCTCCTCTTTGGCCTTGCTTTTCATCTCCCGCCTGCTTGTTCCTCAGAGTATATTCTTTTAATGTTGTAATCACCACTACACCGTTGTTCTTAACGTTTCAGCTCAAATTCTTAACATGTTCTCCTGTCTTCCAGTAACCTCGCAGTTCACACTGCTCTTCAGTTTCATTCACACACATTTGTCTTTTTTGCTTCCATTTGTTTTCTTTGCTGAGCACATGTCTGCAAGGTTTTCTCCATCAGTCCTGCTGCTCTTATACTGTACATAAACTGCAATGTACTAGCATGGTCATCAGCTTTTTCAGATGTCTTTTTACACCACATTGCCACCATGTTATACCCTGTCTTTAAATCAACAGAAAAAAGGATAACAAAAGTAGTTAAGTAAAAGTTAACTATATGTACTATATGTACTGTAAGACCATCTGTTCACCTGTTTGGCTGAAATTGAGTCATACAGCAAAACTTCATAGCCATCATCTCAAACAAGGTACCATAAAATAAGAAATACACTATTTTACCAAAAGTACATAAGTGACTCACCTGCCTCGACTCACATATGAACTGAAGGGTCATCCCATTCCTAACCCAGACTTCAATATGATGTTGGTCTATTCCAGCTTCAGCTCTTCTGGGAAGGCTGTCCACAAGGTGGAGGAGTGTGTATAAGAGTTTTGGACAATTCTTCCAAAAGCTCATTGGTCAGGTCACACACTGATGTTGGTGGAGAAGGTCTGGCTCTCTGTCTCTGTTCTAACTCATCCCAAAGGTGTTCTATGGGGTTCAGGTCAGGACTCTGTGCAGGCCAGTCCAGTTCATCCACAACAGACTCTGTCCTCCATGTCTTTATGGAGCTTGCTTTCTGCACTGGTGGACAGTCATGTTGGAAGAGGAAGGGGCCCGCTCAAAACTGTTCCCACAAGTTTGGGAGTATGGAATTGTTGGAAATGTTTTTTTTTTCCTGAAGCATTCAAAGTTCCTTTCACTGGAACTAAGGAGCCAAGCCCAACTCCTGAAAACCAAGCCCACACCATTATTCCTCCTCCACCAAATTTCACACTCGGCCTAAAATGTACTGTTCTCCGGACAACCTCCAAACCCGGACTCAACCATCAGATTGAAAGTGTGATTCATCACTCCAGAGAAGGCATCTCCACTGCTCTAGAGTCCAGTGGCGGCGTGTTTTGCACCACTCCATCCAACGCTTTGCATTACACTTGGTGATGCAGCTGCTCAACCATGGAAACCCATTCCATGAAGCTCTCTGCATGCTGGAGTTGGGCTGATCTGAAGGTCACATGAAGGTCGGAGCTCTGTAGCAATTGACTGTTCGTCCTCTGACCCCTCAGTCAGTTTATGTGGTCTACCACTTAATGGCTGAGTTGCTGTTCTTCCAAAACTCTTCAATTTCGTTACGATAGACAGTTGACTGGAATATTTAGAGAATTTCACAATAAGATTTGTTGCACAGGTGGCACCCTGTGACAGTTCCACACTGGAATTCACTGAGCTCCTGTGGGCGGAAGATTCTTTCACAAATGTTTGGGAAAACAGTCAGCATGTCTGAGTACTTGATTTGATACACCTGTGGCCAAGTGATTAGGACAACTGATTATAATCATTTGGATAAGTGAGCCAATACTTTTGGTAATATTGGCTGTGTCCAAAGTCCTCCCTAATCCCTAACTACTAAAAAACTATATAGTGCGGGACTACATTGTGCCCTGGATTTTGAAGGCAATTTGGACATGATGCTCACTACTTTTTGCTGGATATGACGTCACAGATTTCACAAAGTCAAAATTGAATCAATATGAACATTTCACAACGTTTATATATGACTCCACTGTGTTCTAACGGGGAAAATGTGGATGGCTTATTCAGAAATTACATTTAAACATGTTATTTAGGTCGAAATTGTTCGACCACAATGCATTGTGGTCTATATTTGCTAATTTAGGTGGCATCAATGCACACTTGTTTTTTGCCATGACTTCTGGGAAATTTCTGGTGCTCTCAAGTTTGGAATTAGTAGATTTGGACAACACTTGAACATGCACTATATAGTGAGTGGGGGGGAATATGGACATAGCTACAGTGTACATAAGATAATGTAACAAACCCATAAAATTGTAAATCCCCATTTGTTTGAACTTCTTGTGTTGGACTTTTATAGAGTTATCTAAGACTTAATCTGTATGAACTAAACTACAGTTTCAAAATAGTGAGATCATTTCTGATCAATTTTTCCTTAAAAATGCAATGAATGTTTTATTTTCACTCATTAAGTTGTATGCACCTTCTTTTAAAATCTGCTTTTCTTTAGTAAGGCCAGATTGTGCTGCTTTTCACATAAATGTGTGGTGTTGTTGTTAGTATAGAATAATTGTATTTATTCTGTCTTTTGAGTAAAGTAAGGCTCAGAAGTACATTTTTAGGATTTTTTGTTGCTTTTCTTAATTTTTGGCTGTAGATTATTAAAAGGACCCGTTTTCCTCACTGGGGAGAAACCTTGGAGCTGGAGTTGGATTCAGAAGGGCTGAGCGAGCAGCAGGGGACTGTTACTGTGGAGGTCTGGGACTGGGACATGGTGGGCAAGAATGACTTTCTAGGAAAGGTCAGCATCTCCTTATTAGGCAGTGCAGTATTTTCTACATCTTCTACTGGATCTATCCTATAATCATTCAAAGCAGATCTAATGTTAAATTCTTCTGTTTTTTCTTTCTTTCAGGTGGAATTCCCTGTTGCTTGTTTGCACAAAACACCTCTGTTGGAGGGCTGGTTTCGTTTGCTACCCTTGGGAAACAATGAGGTTGATGTGGGGTGAGGATTAATGTTTGTGCACTGAGACCACTTTTTTTTAACTTCTTTTATAACCTAAAATGAGTTGTGGGTTTTAAGGACTGTGTTTATTTTGTATATGCATCTCAAGGAAAAGCAGCCCTTCTCCTCCATGATGCCCTTCATACATTTAAATTAGCATTCACAGGTGTAACACCAGGTCTCTGACAGCATCTGCTTCTAGAGATAATTTTAGAACAAAGATGGCTTGATGAAATGCATATAGATGGAGTTATTGGAAAGTAAGTCCCTGAAATGAGAAAAAAATCGCTTTTTTGACAGCTAGGAACTGTTTTTATGGCAGAAAATGATATTGTTTTACCTAAATAAGATGATTACAAATAAAATGTTCGGATAAAAAATGTTGTTTTTATGCCTTTATTTTTGTAGGGGCAAGCTGGGTGCGTTGCGTCTGAAGGTGCGTTTGGTTGAAGACCGGATCTTGCCGTCGATGTACTACCAGCCCCTCATTGACCTTCTGGTCGAGTCGGTAATCTCCCCCGCAGAGGTCAGCATCTGAGCTCGTCCTCCTTACGGATTTTTCAAATGTTCACCCTCATCATGCCCAGAGACCTCAAGATTCCATCACACTTCTTCCATCTGAACCCACACACGTTCTTGGCATGTGACCTCCGTTGTCCTCTCAACAGGTGGAGGACAGCAGTGCCCTGACCATGCTGGAGGAGGTGACCACAGTGGAGAGCAGGCAGGATGTTGCAATGACTCTGGTGAAGATCTACCTAGGACAAGGCCTGGTGGTGCCTTTCCTTGACTACCTAAACACCCGGGAGGTCAACCACACCAGTAAGAAGAAAAGCCAAGGAGATTAAAAATATTCATGTTCTGCATTCTGCATGTTCTCATGACCCAATGAAAACCTGTGCTCTTAAATGTCAGTCGATATGAATCACTTGCTTCAATCTCCTTGTGAGCAGGCAGCTTTTAAACTTGACATTAAGCTTCTAACAATGCAGCCAGGACAAGTGTGGGCAGCGAACGCTCACCAAAAACAGATCCCAGTTTGCAATTATTTATTCACCCTAAAAGTCTTTGCATGGATTTTCAGTCGTGTCTGTTTGCCCACAATGCATTCCTAAGATAGTTGTCCTCTTGGTCTTTGAGCTCTGTGGCTGTAGTTTGAGATAATAAGCATAGTGTTCAGGTTTCCATAGCAACTCCACATGATCTAACTGTAACTGCTTGATCAGGAATAGATGCTGCAAGCTGCCAGACATTAAAGTTACACTGAGGGCACAGCAAAAAGAAAAAAAAAAGCATTGTACACCCACTATGCAGCATTGAAAGCGCTGTCATCCCTTTAGTCCTACAGGCTTTACCTGACAGCTCCGGCCTGTCACCATGGATATTTTACTGTAGCTGTTCTGACAGATTTACTGTGCAGGAGGTTCAGGTTGTCCTTTTTTAAGCACATTTTTCCTAAGTAAAGCCGAATATAGGGCAAAAATACAGAAGATTCTTTGCTTAATTCCTGAAACTCCCTTGTTTTTTGCTTTCATAGCTGATCCAAATACTTTATTTCGCTCCAACTCACTTGCCTCCAAAGCCATGGAACAATTCATGAAGGTACACTCAATTTTTTCTAATATATTAGGATAATTATAACCACTGCACAATTATGTATCTCATGTTTTAAGATTGCCGCTGCATGTAACTGTACACTCTGTGCTCTCTGCGTTCAGCAGATTTACATGGGTTGAATCATCTTCCTGTGAATGTGAATGAGTTGCCCTCAAAAATGGTCTGTTTTTTTGCTTTCAGGCTGTGGGGATGTTGTATCTGCACGAGGTGTTGAAACCCATCATCAACCGTATCTTTGATGAGAGGAAGTACATCGAGTTGGACCCCTGTAAGATCGACCTGAACCGCTCCAGGTGAAAGAGAAATCAGCTGCAGCCGTGTTTAAATGCTCGACCACAGGAGACGAGCAGCTCCATCTACACTTCACTCCTGAGAGAGGAGATATAACATTGGAAAACTATAGAAAAAATGATATAAAAAGGAGGGTTGTTGCTTGGCAACTGCCATGAGCCCCCTTGAGATATTTATCTATTCGTGACATGAAGGGGGATTCAACATCCTCAGCAGCAGATCTGTCTATCCACATAAAAAACGATGTATCTCTTTTGAGTCTACTCATGGATTTAATAACAACAGACCTCATTCCATTTGTCCAGTTCTCAAAAATAGCTTCCTCTGACATGTGCTAACAACATGTGGAGCTTGGCGAATAGAATTTAATTTCAGAGCACTGAGAAATGTTTTTGTCAGGCTCAGTCTTTGCAATGACTAGGCCAAATCAATAAACGTGTTTTCCCCGTGACCCAAAGGTTTACCAAAGCTTTCTTTTTTCTCTGAAGACGCATTTCATTTAAGGGTGCAGTGTCTGAGGCAGAAGTGCGGGACAACAGCGCAGAGATGCTGCAAGGTTATTTAACCAGCATCATCGAGTCAATCGTGAGCTCTGTCGATCAATGTCCTTCTGTCATGAGAGTGGCCTTCAAACAGCTCCACAAGAGAGTCGAGGAGCAATTTACGGAGCCCGAGAATGAGGTTAGCGTGGAGCCGAGCATTTTCTCAAAGCAATTCAATCAGTAGAACTCCTTTGTCTCACAAACTTTCTTTTTTCCCCTTTTGTTGACAGGATGTGAAGTACTTGGCCATCAGTGGGTTCTTCTTCCTGCGTTTTTTTGCACCTGCTATTCTCACACCGAAACTGTTCCACTTGAGAGACCAGCACGCTGACACACGCACCAGCAGAACTCTGCTGCTGCTGGCCAAGGTCAGACACTCCGCAAAACCAGATATTAGTCAAGTTAGAATGTATGAATGAATTATCTTTACATATTTAAAGAAGGAACATTAAATATACACCTTTTAAACACATGATGCCTTTTTCCCTACAGAACATTGATCAAATAAATGCTAAAGCTAATAAATGTTACACTATATGCACAAAAGGAGCTCATTTTAAGTATCATATTTAACAAATTAGTCTGTAAAAGCAAGACATTCACCTGGAAGGGCATCTAGCGACAAATGAATTTCTATCAGGTCTATAATACTATCCCTCGTTACTTCCAAAGGCAGATTTACATATATAGGAAGTGAAGAATCTCAGGGCTATGAGACAGCAGCTAACATCATTTGTTTTTGTCTGATAGCACCAAATATGATCCTTTCACCACTTATTTTCAACCCACATCCGAACTCAAACCCTGACATGGCATCATTATGACAACAATAGTATGATTGATTACCAATTTAAAGGCACACTTTGAACAATGGATTACCTTATAGAAAAGCTTGTGGTGGCAGCGATAAGCTATGAACATCCATACAACACAAAGGACTACAAGGACATTCAATAACTCATGACGGTTTAACCCCCTAAGTGTCTGGAAATAAAAAAGGACCTAATTTTGGCACTGTTGTTGTTTTAAAAATGCTAAGAGCAGCAGTGGGAGGAAGTCTCTGCTCCAGATTTTGGAGGAACATGAAAGGTCCAGACAGAAAATACGGTCTGCCTTGTTCTCATGGTCAGTCACGAATGTGTGTTGACAAAGTAATCCGGCCTTCTACAGAGGGAGAGTTTCAGATTGAAGCCTTATAAATCTGTTAAAGCGTACATAAAAAGGTGGAGTTGTGTTTGAGTTGTGGGCTGGACAGATGGTGCGGAAGTTAGCCTTCGCTGACTTCCCATCATCCACTTGTTCACACTCTCTCCTGCTAGCTTACAACCCCAAGTTAGCATTAGTGGTGAAACAAAAACGGAAATCAATATGGGATTCGGAAAGGTACAGTTTTGAGCCAGATGTCAACTCACATAAGGAAAAAAAAAAGACCTTAAAGTATTTATTTGTCTGCAAGTGCATGCATCAGAATGGAGCAGAGCAGGAAGACTTGCTGTGTCACTAAAGACAACAGTTTTTCATCTGCTCCTGATATGAAGGAAGAAACGCATAAAAAAGCAGTTTTAATCTTTAATTATTTTATATATATATATATATATATATATATATATATATATATATATATATATATATATATATATCCTCCGTCATAAGAGAATTGTTACAGGAACATGCAGGGCTTTATGCAACCTAGGCGACCGCCTAGGGCACCATCTGCTGGAGGGGTGCAAAATGACAATGCTTATGTTTTTTTTTCTTTCTCTTTTTTTGTTTAACAATCTGGAGCACCACTCATTTAATGTAAAATATAAAAAGTAATAAATAAAAAGCGTAAATAAAATAACTAAAAAGTTTGACATAATCAACAACCCTGCATTGCAGCGCCCCTTCCATGCTGTCGCAGCTGCTGTTAGTGCTTTTTTTTAAAAAACTTTAAGGATTAAAAAATGGAAGAGGAGGAAACACGGGTGCAAAGTGGAAGTTTGTCTTTTTTACTTAAATAAAATTGCTTGGAAATTCACTCCCCTACAACATTTTGGTTTAAAAAGATGAATTTAACTGGCGATGTTGTGTTTTATTTTTCCTCAACACCTTTAACAGTTGAAATCCTCCTACTTTCCTCTTCAATGTAAGCTGATCAGTGCAGTCAGTTAGCATGTTTGCTTTTAAATGAAAAGTATACTGGTTCGAGCCAACTGGAGTGTCTGATTCCATGACCCTGCAGAGCACCAAATTTGTTTTTTCTCCTAGGGCGCCATGCAGCCCAGGGCTGGGCCTGAGAACATGTTAGAACAACAAAAAACACACATTTTCATTGCAGTGAGTCTTTAAAAAAAGTAGAGCAACTAGAGAAATCTCTGTAGGCCAGGGACAAAGACTAAGGCTTTTGTAAAAACTAATTTTGCTTTTACTTTAGCAAATTTTTTTTTTTGTAATTTTTCTTATACTTAAAAAAAACTATAGATTTTATGTTAAAAACATGCTGTGTTTTTCCAAAAAAGATTTTTGCAAAATGTTGATCACTTTCTCATAATTGCTTATAGAAGCAGATCAAAGAACAGTGGACATTTCTTGTAATATGGTAGGAAATACACCTGACAGAAATAAACCTAATGCGGTCATTTTAGAAGTGAGCAAAACCACCCACGTGTGGCTCCTCTGGTCGCTGTCTATGGTGCTGAAATGCTGTTGCCATGGGTCTTCTGTTGGAACATGGAAAGGGCTATTTTTACCTCTGTGTGTGCCGGGACTAGACAGTGGTTCAAAGCGAAGCATCAGAGAGACGCAGAGAGGGACTTCCTTCTCAGCGTTAGCCAGGTGTGGGCTGGACAAAAGGCCTCACAGCATGCTTGGCCTCATGAACCCATTTGATCTGTGACTTTGAGATCTGCTGTCAGTGGGATGAGATCTGATGTGCTGAAAGAAGAGGGCAGAATTTGATGGGTTTTTTTTCTATGTGGTCAACAGGCTCTCCAAAGTGTTGGGAATCTGGGCCTTCAGCTGGGTCATGGAAAAGAGCAGTGGATGGCACCTCTTCATCCCATCATCCTTCGCAGTGTGGCTTGTGTCAAGGATTTCCTGGACAAGTTGATTGACATTGATCATGATACTGGTAAGGCTGAGAAAAATGAGCACTTCACTGTAATTGCTGGACTAAAATCATGGTTGAAGGCTGTGCTGTTAAGCCCAGTCTGAATCTTCCTGGTGAGATGAAGATAAAGTCCCTCCAGTCCGTCACTCCCTCTCCCCTGGTTCCCAGCAGAGTGGCTTGTTCTGCCACCCCTGTGTCGAGTAGCTCATCTCGCTCTCTTTGCTCATCCAAAACTTAAACAATCCGGCCACATGGCTCACAGAGTCCTTGTAAAAAGCACGTTTTGTGTCATAAATGATGTTATGATTTTGTACTTCCAAAACTGAACTTTTGTCGTCCATGGTGATAGTGGAGAGGTGTTATCGGCAGTGCTAATGTGCGTTTTCGCATGGGCATGTCACCTTATATATAAAATAAAGTTTTATAAAGTTTTATATTGTAGGACAGAGTATTAGGGCCATTTTATAAGCAAAATATTTTTTTTAATTATGACTTTAAAGTCGTAACTGTTAAGTTATGAGAATAAAGTAATAAAGAAATAAACTTTTTATGACTTTAAAAGTCATAGACTTATTTTTCTCACAAATTTACGTTAAAAGTCGATTTTAAAACAAGTACATTAACGAGAAAAAAAGTCATTAATATATATTAAAAAAAAAACTCATAAATTTACAAGAAAATACCAAAGTTATCTGTTTATCGGAGCCATGCTTGAAAATGAAAGACGTAGGGCATTTCGTGAAGCTTTAAATTCGGATTGATTTCAAAAGCAAAGAAATTTTTAACCTTTTTAGTGACTCAAAACTGTATAATTATTAGAGTAGCTGGCTTTCTGGGGTTCGATGTTGGTAATGCGGAGTTTCATATGTACAGGAGGAGCTCAGAGATGCACATTTGGATGCAGACGACTATCACTTTATTCTGTACTTATCATTCACATACCCAGAAGTCCATTTGTCACCTTACGTCATGCAACTTTCATGCACACAAAGAACACTAAAGGGGAATGAAAAGTGATAGAAAAGTCCCCTCCCCCAAATGAAACGTCCCGTTTCAACACAAAACATCAAAGAGAAAATAGTCTGTTACGTTAGCATGAGAAGACTGAAAATCCCTTGGATGACTTGGATGAATTTTTTTCTTTCATGGAGGAGGAAATAAATGGAAGTGGACAGCTGATGGATATCAATGAGTTCATCAACAGGAACTGTAGAAATCCTGCAAGCTGCCCATCAATGATTAAAACCTTAACAAACCATAAATCAAACAAGGGGGTTCCAAACATTTGTAACGTTATCTATAAGCATTGAGATTATCTGTTCAAATCTTAGACACTTTGACCAAGTTGAGGTTAGTCAATTTTCCTGCAGCACATAACATACACTCCCTTGACTATATTCTCACTTTGGATTTAAGTCGCGCAAATTTAAGTTAAAAAAAGTCATACATTTATGAGATTCAAAGTCAAAGTCTTGTAGTATTATTTTTTTTATGTTACTAATACAACATCAACAAACCTGGACCCGTTTCTTGTTTTCCGTTTTTTTTGTTGCAACGTTGGCGTGTCAAACGGACTACTGGTGGAACTCTTGAGTAAAGATTGCGTTACAAAGGGATGGACGTGAGACGCGGACATGACAGAGACGATGTAAACATTCTGACTGATTGACAAATGTTCAATTTATTTATGCCAACGCTTCACACCGCACAAGACACACCGCAGACGGAGCAGTGTAAATCAACCTTTACTGTCTCGATGTCTGTTCTTGTGAAGTCGTGTCACGTTTCAGCCTCAGTTCTCACATCACACCCCTTCCTTTCACTGAAATGCCAGTTTGACCTTTAATGCTCCTCAGATGAATTTGTCCGGCACATTCAGACTCTTGTTGTCCCACTTTGAAGCCATTCTTAGAGGTGTTGAGGAGAGCTTCAGGTACCATCAGTGGCCGAGTGCTGAAAACAAAAACATGTCCTGACTTCTGACTTTTAAATGCATGTTGTTTCTTTCAGTGACACAGCACCATCTTGTGTCAGCTTTGATGAACGTGTCCCGTTGTGTCCCTACAGTGTCGGAGGTGCCTCAGAGGGCCATACTCCTGCCTTCAGTTATAGTGAAGGAAGGCTATCTCCACAAACACAAGGCAGAGGGAACACAGCTGCTGTCCCGCTTTGCATTTAAGAAGCGCTACTTCTGGCTGACCAGTGAGACCTTGTCCTATGCCAAGACCTCTGAATGGCAGGTTAGTAAATGCCAATTGATAAAAGCCTTACACTCACGTTTTGGTGTCAAATTACTTTGTTTTTTCTAGATAGATTTAGCTTATCTGACGTGTGCTGTTATGTCTGCTTAAAGCTATCAGATCAAAGTCAAAGAGAAACGATTTTTCATTATAAAAGATGACATTATCAGTAAAGCTCTCACAGAGAGGAAACAGTTGCATCAAACATACATGACTGTGTTTTTTTTCTGTCTTGTGAGATAAAAACCGTAAGCTGGCTGACCTTCTGATAGCGATCTGCTCTCATTCAGGGAAGGGAAAAAGCGAGCTTTGACTAGACCAATCTGTTCCACTGAAACCAGTGGCAGTTCAAGCATGAAAATGGCACTTTGGGCCAACAACTCCACATGGAACCCGCCCCCAAACAGGCCTTTCAGTACTGAAGGAAACAAAAAGTATCACAGAAAACCTTATTTATTTAAGGAGTGGTACATCTTTTGTGGCTGCATTCTGTAGTGAGATCTGAAACCACCAAAAAATGGAAAATTTGTGGATGTGTGAGAGTGTGTGTGTGGAAATCTACTTAAATTGATGCTTTCAAAAATAAAATATAATTAATCAGAGCAATCACAGAAAACCAGTTTCCCTACTTCATTATAAGTAACCATCGTAGAAATTCAGCTAGATGCAACCTGCTGCTCTGAAGCCACTTGTGGTTCTTTGACCTCTCCATTGTGGCTCTCTGGTTATAGGAAAATAAAGTTTTCATTCCAAAAAGTAACTTAAAGTAAAAAGTAGTAAGTAAGTAGTAAAGTAAACTCACTTAATCTTTATAAAACTCCTTCACAGACAGTTGAAGGACAGTATGTATCAATCCACAAAGTTCCTGACTATGGTAGCTGTGATTCTCCAACATTCATCAATTCTTGGTAGTTTACCGAATACTGACAGATTTTTGAGCTCTGTGTACCACAGAAAATCAAATTTAAGTCAGTAAGCAAAATCATTTTATACCTAAGGTCTTACCTGAATATGAGGCACATTTTCTATTTTTGAACAAATTCAATGATTTTAGGTGTACCTTATGGTTTATAAGAGACAATAAAGGTCACTTCAGTCCCTCTGATTCAATTTTCATTTTTTAGATTTATAAATTTCTGGGTAAAATTGACCACAAATGGTGAAATAAACTGGTGTTATTTTTATTATAATTGCTGACAACTCTACCTACTACTACATCTGATGCACTGAGATTATCTGATGTGGCACAAAGTGTCTTTTATTTTGAAAGGGAGTTTCTGGAGAAGTTATGCAATTTTTCATATTTGGCAAAAGGGATATTTTGTCTTTAAGTTTTGTTGCTGCCAAAAAACACTAGTACATGTATATTTATCATAATAGTAACAATAACATAAATGCAAAATAATCAATTTTTTCTTAGGACTTAGTGGTGTTTACCAGGTTTTGGTCAGTGAGAAATCAACCTGAATGGCTCTTTAAAGAATAACCAAACTAAACCAGTTTATTTTGGGGTGTACACTTCTATAAATGGGACTTTAAAAGTTGTATCTGTTGGTCATTGCCAACATTTTGACAAATTAAATAAACTTGAGGGCTGCACGGTGGGGCAGTGGTTAGCGCTCTTGCCTCACAGCGAGAAGGCCCTGGTTCGACTCCCGGCTGGGACCCTTCTGTGTGGAGTTTGCATGTTCTCCCCGTGCATGCGTGGGTTTTCACCGGGGACTCCGGCTTCCTCCCACCGTCCAAAAACACGATTCATAGGTTAATTGGTGACACTAAATTGCCCCTAGGTGTGAATGTGTGAGTGTATGTGTGTGATTGAGGCCCTGTGACAGACTGTCGACCTGTCCAGGGTGTATCCCGCCTTCGCCCATCAGTAGCCGGGATAGGCTCCGGCACCCCCGCGACCCCGGAAGGGAAGTAGCGGACAAGAAGATGGATGGATAAATAAACTTGTTTGAAAATATAATCAAACTCCCTCTGTCTGCTGCCCCCTACATGTTGAATTGAGGTGTTACAGTTGAATTTCGTGATTGGTCAAACCATTTTAGTCCCGCATCATTTCAGAAATCCCACGTCACGGTCTGCAGCTCCAGTAATGATAACAGACCTGTTCCCCAGCCCCACCCCCTGACTGTGGGTGGAGTCAGCCTCCAACTGCCCTGTTTGGTCACCCTTTTAAGGGTTGAAGGATGCAGAACCCTGAGCTAGATGGAATAGTTCCTTATAAACTTCTTGTAGGTTTTTGTAATTTACATAGGCAGAAAAAAATGTATTAGAAGTAAGAAACAAACTTTGACACATAATATTATCTTGTTTGATCTTAAACTTATATTTATCAATAAATCTTTACCTTTGCACACATTTTTTATTTTTTAACTTTTCTCTTCTTTTCCACCTCCTAAATTAAGCTTCAGATGATTCAGTAATATTGGAATCCCCCATTTATCCTACTCTCCTTAGTATTGAAACTTTTAGTAATTTTTTCTCAAGTAGACAAACATGAAAATGCAGCACATTACAATAGTACTGTCAATGATAAAAATGTAGAAATCAATAAGGAAATGCAATATAAAAGAAGCTAAATATCATACATGCATATCAGTAAAACTGCCCTTCAAAGTTGCACTTATATGAAATGAAATAACTCGATGGTGCACTCAATTTTTGTCTTCTTTGGCCTTTGTTTTGATTGCTTGAAATAAACCAATTTCAAATCCAATTTTTTGTTGCCCACAGCGAGATGCTGCCCTGACCCTGAATTCTCCACTGATGAAAAAGCTCCCGGCTTTATGAGGTCTTTAAAAAGACTTTTGTTAACTGAAAGCTTATTCCTGATAACATTGTAAATCAATTTGCAGACAATGTTTTGGACCTCAATCGACCTCTCCATCATAATTGGAGGATTTACATTTACAACTTTCCTTTGCTGCCAGGATTAAATCTCACCTATCTTTTTGATTTTGCTGGAAAAAATATTTCCAAATTCTCGTGTTTCGGTAACATGTTGTGGTATCGATTGCAGTCGTTTTTTTTTTCTTGTCTTTGAAATTAGCTGAAGCAGTGCATCCTCACCAGCTTTAATTGACCCGGTGGTTTGTGGATGAATTGTTGCAGGTGCGCTCTTCAATCCCCGTCCGGTGTGTGTGTGCCGTGGAGAGGGTGGATGAGAATGCCTTTCAGCAACAAAATGTAATGCAGGTCATCAGCCAGAACAATGACGGACAGCTGCAGACCATGTACATCCAGTGCAAGGTGGGTCTGCACCCACACCGACCACAGTCCAGACACCGTAAAGATCATTTTGGATTTCTCAAATATTTAAACTTTTGTAGTTCCAAGGGAATATTTCCCTTATGTCATTTGTAATCTTGAAGACTTGCTTTCTATTTATCTTGTGATGTTTTGTGTTTTGACAAAGAATGTGAATGAGCTGAACCAGTGGCTGTCTGCAATCAGGAAGGCCAGCATCTACAACGAGCGCATGCTTCCATCCTTTCACCCAGGGGCTCATCGCAGTGGCAAGTGGACCTGCTGCCTGCAGGCGGACCGCGCTGGTAATCCCTCTCTTACTTCTTCTAATCCTGACTGCACGTCTGTGAGAACTCGGGCTTTGGAGTGATTATCTCCCCATTTTCAATGAATGGTTTCTGATCATGTATGAAATCTGCTGAAGTAGACCTGAGACACCGGAGGGATTGTCAGGAATTATACAAATCCCAGAGCATAAGCCACGCTGACTCTCAGTGTGCCTGATTGGCTAATGATATGATCCTTTTTTATTTAACTCCTTGCCAGATAAAGTCTGACTTAAAAAAGGAAATTAGTCCCCTTTTAAATGTACCTTCAGAGATGAATGTGGTTCTGTTTTGTTGTTTTTTCTTTATTTTCTGATGCATCTCTCCTGTGAATAAATGCAAATTGTACCCAAATGTAGGCATTTGTGGATAAATTGCCAGCACAATCATAGAGAAAAAGATGCTAAATCTCAGTTCCAGGCTGCAGCAGAACCCATTCAGCAGTGACTCTCGGAGACTGGAGCGACCCACTGGATCCTGATGTAGAAACTCAAATGATATTCAAGCAGCTTCTCCAGGGCAGAGACAAACTCAGGTGAGTTTTTGCTAAAATTTCTTTTAACCTGGTTGCAGTTCCCTTATATGACACTAGATGTCAGTATTGCTATGTTACTGCTTCACTCAGTAAAGATTATGACTGGTGCTGCAGGAAAAAGTATTTGGAGATGCCTGATGATGACCAGACGAGCAATAAGGAAATAAGGATCAACTCTGATGTTAATCCAGGTGAGACTAGCATAAGCATAAAAGTCTAAATTATAAACAATTTTCTGCAGTTAAAATAAATAAACGATTAGAGTTGGTTGAATATGTTTTTTTCTGTGCCGCAGATGGAGCAGAATCCATCCCTCAGCTTATGAAGACAGGTCAAAGTGTGGCGGCGCGGCTGTTGGTGGTGATTGAGGATCTGGAGCAGGCTCACGTCACCTTCCAGCACAGAGAAAAAGAGGACACCCCCAGTGTCATTCTGAATCCCTAGACTGCTCATGGCCTTGGATCTATTAATGCCTGAAAGGCGGCAATCGTCCTGTAGTAGGAGGGTTACTATGAGCTTGAGCTACCATCTCTCTTAAAAAGTGTCCACACGGCGAAGCCTTTTCCCAGCCTTTTTAATAGAATTCTTGATGCCTGTATGGGAGATTTTATCACTTTGAATCTTTTTTGCATTCTCCGAGTGCCACAAAGAGTGCTGAGTGGAGATTACAATACTTGACAATGAAAGGTGGGCGAGGGACTTTGAAGCATGATCTGACTTGATATTTTTCTGTAGATAACAAGCAATCTGTTGCATGGGCTGCATCCGCTTGTTAAATGCAAAGAGAAGCTTTTATATTCTGAGACAGACATCTGTGGAAAAAAAAGGCTTCTTGTAGTGTAATCCACAGTATCTGGAAATGGAGTGTTTTCATATTCTTACTTTCAGTGTTTTTACTTCCTTGTTAGAGTAAATCAGTATGGCCTCGATGTAGCAGTGACATCATGTCCACATGTTATTGCACCACGAGTAAATGCCATATAAAAGCTGCCACCAGTACAGTAATTGAAAAACTGTTTTACATTTTTTGTTTGGTGCTACGGCAACTGTAAAATGAGTTCCCAATGCGGTTTGCATTCTAGAAAATGTCCATACACTTGTTGCAGCCACAACTAAAGTCATATGGGTAATATTTACTCAGCTTTCCAAGTGTCAAGACATGTTTGAGATGCCAACTTATTGCTTTTTACTCAATAAAAGTGAACACAATTTAAGTAAAATATTCAAATATGAAACAATTTAGCTTGAAACCACACACTATGTACACCACCATTCCAAATTGGTGAACAGCCATGTAAGTAGAAGATGAATTGAAAATAAAAATTAAAAATAAATCAAAGTTTTTAAGCAATATTAACTTTAATTTGTTCAAAAAAAGGCCCTGAATGTGAACTTGCACAATTCTGGGATTTTTTTTCAGGGAAACTCTTTGGTGAAATTTGCACCTCTTGGCCTTTCCTGAATTAGGCCACTCAAATTAAAATAGGAAACCTTCTTACATTTTATTTGAGCACTACAGAAATTCTGTTCCTCCCCTAAAGAGGACAAAACTAAACAAAAAACACTATAAAGTGAGTTAATCATCAACTATTTTTCAATTGACCTTCTTCTCACTAATCTCAGTGACCAATTATTTCATTGCAATATGTTGTGTGTGTTTGCAGGCTTAATATTTACTTGAAACTTTTAATTGTTTTTATCCCGTTATACGATAACAGCCCCCTTCCTGCCTATTTATATCAAATTTATAACAATGATTTATTCCAGGTGTGTTGTAACTGTGAGTACAACTGTATTGTTTAATAAATGAATCCAGTAAACCCTTCTTACATGAAAACGGTGCTGCTCCTGAATGATCCTAAGAGAGTTTTCACATTTTTTAAATATTTTAGCAGGTATTACTGATAAAATTGACCTCTGACATCCCAGTTTCTTAATCAATACAGCATCCTATCATAGGTAGGAATACAAACATTTGACGCAAACTGCTGCAGTGATGCAGCTGGAGGTGTCTCATGGCGTTTTTATGCACCTGAGCTCTGGAGGAGAGAATTATGAGGTTCTGGCTGGGCTGGAGGTGGGATCACAGACTTGAAAAGATCCTAAGGCCCTCTTTAGCATGCAGCAATCACACCACCAGCATACAGCAGCCCCAGACAGAAAATGACCATGAGCCAATTTATTGCAAGTGAGAAGCTGCTCTGCAGAGCTCCTACAAAGCCCATTTATATCCAAATAATAGAGCGGTCTGGAGGAAAGTAAAGAGTGGAGCCAGCTGAAGGAGAATGAAGCAGTCAAAATTCCAAACAAAATACCCCCGTCAAGGGCACATTTATTATTTTTTTCGTTCACAAGAAACACACAGACATGCAACAAAGTCATCACAATTCAATAAAGACTGATTGGTTAACAAGCCCTTTATAGTTTTGTCAGTGTCTGATAATGTCTCATGTAATGTAAATCAAACACAAAGTTCAGAATTTGAGTATGCCAACTGAATAAAGGGGGACTTAAAAACATTCATTGAACACAGCAACCAAAAAGCGAGGATAGCGGCCAAACGCCGCCTCATCCCCAACTTCAGAAAACAAACCCAACAAGACCTTTCCGTCCAAATAAAAGCCACAGAGGTAAATCACCAGAAAACCAAGGTGGTGACACTTTTATATGCAAAAAAATACAAATCTATGCACTGTCAAGTACACCTGCAACACTATTTCTTAAGTCATGCACCTCTTGTAGAGCATTTTTGGATCTTTAAAAGACAAATCTTAGCTTAGTCTACCACACACTCATTCCTTCAGACAAACAAAAAGAAAATCCACATAAAATGTCAAGGTATCAACTAGATAAAGAGGTACTTCATACGATGGGACAAAGTGACTCCTTTCCCCATCCCACCGCTGATCAAATGAAAAGTTAACACGAATAACACAGCAATGTTATGTTTGAACTTTTTTTTTTCTTAAAGAGACCATCTTTTAAAAAATGACATCAAAAATATATGCTTTTTAGATACATAGTATGTTAACATCCTCGGATTGCAACCTCTGAACCAGAAACCGGCCCTCCTGCTACACGTGAAATCATTTAATAGAGCTTAAAAATTGCATAAAAGTCCTGTTCTTTCTTCTTCAGCTATGCGATTCATGTTTACTCGTGTAATGTCTTAATCATTGCTCCTTTTGAAATCTTTACACCTGAAAAAGATCATATAGCCTTTAAGGGCCTGAATGATGCATATCACCGTGCTGACGTAAGGAAAGGAAAAGTCAAAGAGGGAAAAGTTTGGGGATTCTTGTAAATCTTTTAAAGAGATCACAAAGATTTTTCTCCCGATTTCCTGTTTTAGAAAGAAGGCTTCAAAAAAAGAGTGAAAAAATGTAGTTTCTGTTTTTTATAGCTTAACTCATTTATAAGCATTATTTATTTGCATTAGCTTCTGTGAGTAAGCAGGAGGATGCCAAAAAAAAAAAAAAAAAAAAAAAGGAATATTAATTCAAAGGAGGGGTCTGCAACCTAAGGTTCCAAAGAACATAGTGGCTCTCTGGCTTCGAAGAAAAATGCTAATAATTCAAATAAATAAAAGTTATATAGTTTTTGTTTAATAGTTTAGTTAATTAAGTTTTGTGTATACATTTTAACATTTCAGATATCTGACCATAATGATGGTAAAAGGCCATGTTTGTCTTGTCTTTCTTGCATTTTTAATTCAAGTAAATCTGCTGCAGCAGGAGGATCTTATTTGACACAGTGGATTTTGTTTTGAGAGGAACTTATATGTGCTGCTGTCAAAATTGAAAGAGGCCACAAAACAAAATGTATTTGCGAAATATTGAAGTGGGACTTTGCAGCTCTCATGTGGCCAATAGGAAATCAGCACAAATGACTCTTTAAGAGGAAGAGGCTGCAGACCCCCAATTTAAAGGAAACATTTAACAAAATGCCTTCTTGTTAGTACTGGTTACTTCAAAAGTGGAACAAAGGTAACAGCAAACTTTGATTTGAGCTCAGTTGGCATTTCTGCATCTGAATTCCAGCCAAGATTTTAAGTGAAGCTCCTGTCTAACATATGTATTGAATGAGCTCTGCCTTTTATGTGTGAGTACAGTAGCTTGCTGCCAGAGCTGCCAGAGCAGTGGTGACCTTCACATCAGTGCTGTAGCTGGGTCTTTGTAAGCACAGGGAGAAGGCTGAAGCTGCTGCTGTGATTTTGGCCTCTTGGGGTTTCTGTAATCTGCTGCTCTCACTTTGCTTGCTGTAGTAAAACTACAAGCACAATGCTGTTGTAAATTGCTGCAAAGCTCGCTACAGAAACAGATTCAAAATCAACAGGGAGGTAGAGCAGAACTTCCAAATGTTAGAAATCCTGACAGGCAAATTTAACTAAAAAGCAAACAAATCATGGTTGCTGATTCTTTACAAAATTGTTGGATTTTCTTAAGATTCATATGGAAAAATCTTTGCAGCACAATCTTAAAAAACCTTTCAAACTTTTAAGGCCTTTGATTCAATTCACCTATTTTAGAAATGACATCTGTGAATCTGTTGTTCCGTTTTATGCTAAGACACACCTCTAAATAATTGATCAATTAATGAACGATAATCAAACTTTAAGCCAGGTCCCGCTAACTTCAGGCTAAAAACAATCCCGACATTTGGACGACCAAAAAAATAGAACTCTATCATCTTTGGAGGGGGGTGGCCATCGTCATGCTGCTGAAGCCCCCCACCACTAATAAAAACACATTGGTTGTATTTATTAGTGTTTAACGGCAGATCAACTACACAGATTCTACATTAAAGTAATAAACAGCAGCATACTCTATGACTACTTGTAATATATAATACATCCATAACAAGTCATATATATTTTATATATTTATTTCAGTCCCTGACAAACTGACAAATCTTGTCAGATTCAATAAATTCATGTCAACATGAGTTTGTATATAAATATGTGGGACATTTTCTGTTTGGAATAGTATAAAAATAAACTAAACTTACAATATATACTCAAATTGAGCTTGAAGTTAAAGGTATATCACATCTGCAGATATATATCATATATATATATATATATATCCAGCAAACATTTCAATGTGGACCCCATATGATTTACCTTTAGCCCCAGGTGGGTTTGTCCGCGGGTTCCATGGTGGCCCCATCTCTGTTTGCCTACATTGGCTCGGGTGGGGACTCAGTCGTCTGGGTCCCTACGTTAACCAGGTGCCAGGTGGACAGTGTAGATAGCTAACAAGCTGCCTGGCGGACTGCGTAGCGAGCTCCACTGCCCAGCGAGCCAGACTATTAGATGCCTGCTAAAGCCAGTGCGGGCCAACACAGATGGAACCCACCAGGGGCCCACCAC
>NC_050520.1:25087046-25087242 GCF_002922805.2 Oryzias melastigma
TATATATATATATATATCCAGCGAACATTTCAATGTGGACCCCATATGATTTACCTTTAGCCCCAGGTGGGTTTGTCCGCGGGTTCCATGGTGGCCCCATCTGTGTTTCCCTACATTGGCTCGGGTGGGGACTCAGTCGTCTGGGTCCCTACGTTAACCAGGTGCCAGGTGGACAGTGTAGATAGCTAACAAGCTG
>NC_050520.1:25087427-25111276 GCF_002922805.2 Oryzias melastigma
TATATATATATATATATATATATATATATATATATACACATATATACATATACTATATATGTATATACTGTATATATACATATATATATATACATATATATATGTATATATATATGTGTGTGTGTGTTTATATATTTTTTGTAAGCCATTTCATAAATACCAACCTAAAAAAGTCCTTTTATTATTTCAAAAATTAAGCGGGAAAGAAACAAAGAACAAATTGCCTCAAAGTGCAATGGAAGACTGTGATTCATTGATTCACCTCACACAAGCCCCCCAGCTTAATAAAATTGATTAGAGACACTTGTCGAGACTTTGCACCATTGACTATTTACCACCTCAGTAAAAAGGAAATCTGACTATCTATATCTCACATCCATTAAATTTAAGAATAAAACAGGAACACTTTAGCCTTCAACGTAACCAGACCGACCTTTTTGTGATTCCTCCACCGCCGCCGAGGAGGGAGGGGAGTTAACGCCATACATCAGGATTGACCCAAGAAGCTCTGAGTGAGTTCGTGCTGGGAAAAAGATGTTTCACCGCTCGCTGTCCAGGCAGTTGAGCCCAGTATGCTGCCTAACAGCAAGCAGGCTCTCAAGAGATTTAAACTGCAGGCGAGGGGAAAGAAGGCTGGAGATCAGGAAAATCACTGGTATCCGAAAGCCGATCGTCCAGCTGTGTGTGTTCCACGTTCCTCCTTTAAGTTGCCTCACGGAAAGCAAAATGCACCCTCATCTTTCACATATGGCCTACCTGATGCATTGTGCCAGTGGCTGGGATTGCTCCAGCAGGGAGAATAAAAATGCCAGCTTTACATTCACCAAGGTCAGTGTGCCAGCAAAACAAATTAGTTTCACCTTGGAGCTCAAATCCCGCTTTAGAGCCTTGGCATCGCAACCAAACAGTAATTCTTTCATCAAAGGTCAAGGTTTTCCAAAGACAGTCAATCAGCAGGAGGAACTGCACAAAACACCACCAAACACTAAGATTTCAGTCCTTAGCTCTCTAGAATGCACGTGCTGCATCAGAACAAACACCATTTTTTACAATTGAACCCAGCTGCTACATAAGAGACTACAAAGGTCTAAAAAATATCCAAAATGGTATCACCATAGGCAAGAACCTCATAAAATTTCACAACAGGCTGCCCCAAAAATGAAACTAAAAGGAATAAAAACCCAATTTTCAACTATTTGGATTCATTTGAGTGGTCTTTTCCAGCAACAACTGAACCGATATGCTCTTTGTTTAACATGAATTGTGCAGCATTGGTGGAGGTCTTGCCATCAGGGCTTCAGCATTGATAAATAGGCAATGTGATCCTTGGTCATTTGAAGTAACTGACAGGTTATTTTCCTTTATGTAAATTCCAGGGCTTTACCTTCTCTCAACAGTAAGAACACCTCTTTATATCCTAAATGACTTTCCCATAGAAAAAAACATGCTCAAAGCACAGTTTATCATCTAACGAGGGAAGATCTTCTGCCATACTTCCCAAAAAATCTGCTTCTTTTGCTCTGATCCCACTAAAGGTTTTATGTGAAGTACTCTAGAATCTGCATGTGCAGATTCCCTGCTCTCTGAAAGACTTGGTGGATCGGGTTTCTGTGTGGCCAAAACTCTGGCTGTCAGTCCTTCAGATTGTCCTCTCCAACCCCCTGGGCTGAGAGCTCAGCCAACACATTGTCCAAGTAGTTTGGGTCAGGGTAGCCATGGCCGGTCAAGTTGGAGCCAAATTCAGTCTTATGATGAATCTCGTTCCACACCACGGTGTCCGACTCCCCTGTGGTGCTGGATGTGCCGATGGTGAAGATAAGGCGGCGGTCCCAGGCCATGATCAGCAACTTCAGGACCTGGAGACATAGAAAAGAGAAGATTTATGAAGGTCTCAAGATGAAAAAAAAAGAAAAAAAAAGTTATGCAAGTGGTTTCATGGCTCACCTTCCTGCCTTTCTCATTATCAGGAAGGTAGCAGTGTCGTGGGAAGCCTCTGGCGCTAAACTTCTTCCCTGCGTTGGGGTGCTCGTTGGTCTGGAGAAAATGTTAAAAAGGGAAAAAAAATAAAGTCACTCTATTCTAATTAAAGCCTAATTGTTTGCAAATGTCATCAGCACCCCAAGGACGTGCCTGACTGTTAACATGGTTTAGAAAGCCCTTCTGTTAAGGGGGCCATTGAGGCATACTACACTGCAAATATGTAATTACCTCTTTAATAATCCTTAAAGGTTTACGTAACACAAGGAATAAATGAATCACCTTGATTTAAATTAATGTACAAATTGATGTGGTTGTTTATGCAACACATTCTGATGAGCAAATGGTGACAATCTTTGTTGAAGCTGCAATAAAACATTTTTTGCATGTGCTTACAAGGTCAGTTAGTTACAATCCAATAAAATTTTTTTCTATTGTAAATTTGTTCACATTGGTCTTTTACTTATGATTTTGCAATTTTAACTCAAAATCAGAACGTCATTCTTTTAAAGACATATTTTCGGATATACAAGAGATTCTCATCATGTACAATTCATAATACTTATGCAATTAAAGAGGAATGGGAATTGGAATCCAACAATATAATTGAATAAATAACTGCAAAAACAAAGTAAAACAGGTATACGACAGGGAAAAAATGACCGCCTCCCTTTAAAAGAAAATAGACATATTTAATGAGAAAGGAAATAGAGTAAAAGAATATTCAAATGTTTAAATTAGAGGTTGTTTAATATTTTAATCTATATTTAAATGCACGTATAAAGATATATAATTTTATTGGTTGTTCGATATACTATATTATATTTTTTATTTTTTTTCTGTCTTTAAAGAACTGACTGTGCTTTGTCTGTAGAGTTCCTCTATTTGTTTTTGTGTTTTGATCTGTTGTGCACCAGTTGTTGTGAAACTGAAAAATAAAAAGTGAAAAAAACAAAGAAGACATGTTTTCTCCAGCGCAAGAGGAGCTTGTTATAAATTTGCCTCTGGGTTGTGGCCCTCACTGTTGGCACGGAAGTAACCCTACATTGATATCCCAGTATTCCTTTGATTACTTTCTTGCCTGCTAGCTTAAAGCACCTCACAACCGCAAGCTAAAATCAGCGCTGCAAAAAAGTAATATTGGATCCATGCAGCCGGTAGCTATGCGAGGAAAACGGAGACGTTAAGGATCTATTTGTCTGCAAGTGGATGCTTCAGAATTGCAGTGAAGCAGTGAAGCCTCACTGCTTCGCTGATCATCAACATTGTGAGTTTGTTCAAACTGCAGATTTTCATCTGTTCCTGATACATCCGGATTTGAATAAAGAAATACTCAGAAACCCAATTTTAATCTTACATTATTTGAAATGTATTCTCCATCATGAGAAAAATGCTAAAAACACCAAAAAATGTCATTGAAGTGGATATTTGCTTCAATAGCTGGTAAAAATTAACAGGATTTTATGGATGGTATTTGGACAGAGAATGCAGAAAGGGAGACAGAACTTAAGCAGAGTTGCTCACTGGCACTACATCATGACCTCCAGCACGTCTGACCCCGGGGACTCAAAGTCTGCTTGCTGGTGGACAGAGATAATTTTGTTCCCTCCATTAACAACAATATCATCACTTAGTAGAAAATGCCATCTCTCTGTTGTCTGACTGCAGTATGC
Source organism: Oryzias melastigma (assembly GCF_002922805.2). Classification (NCBI taxonomy): domain Eukaryota; kingdom Metazoa; phylum Chordata; class Actinopteri; order Beloniformes; family Adrianichthyidae; genus Oryzias; species Oryzias melastigma. The sequence continues at coordinate 25,091,078 of NC_050520.1, forward strand.
ATTGAACACAAAAATAAAGAACATTTCTGTTCACAAAATGCCAGATTTAGACTAGTTACACACATAGTCTCATTACAGGGTCTGCACCACGTTTGACCTTTCAGCCAAAATCTGCATGTCACACTTAAGCACTTGCAGCAAGATCACAGACTTACTTAGCAGGATTTAGGATTAGGCTAGGTCTGAAAGTATTCACCTGAATCCCTGCAGGAATGTCATAGACAATGCGAATAGTCTTGCAGTCTGAGTGACCGGGCAGGGAGTGAGGGATAACATGGTACTCCATCTTCCCAGGGGGCTGGGTGCCTGTCTTCTCTCCATAAATGGTTTTGCATGTTGGGCACTGAAGGCTGCCATCCTGGTCAAAAGACAGTGGAGAAAGCAGCAACAGAACAGTTCATTTATGTGAAAAACATACAAATAAAATATATATATTAATATTTTTCAATGAACTTTTCATGGCTATTTTTTTAACATGATATATTTGTTTCTTTGTAATGACACAGAGCAAAATTAAGGCTAAATTATGTCCTCCTCCCAGGCTTCAGAGAGCTTAAGATGATTATCATCCCTTGTGTGATTCATTGCTTCCTTTTAAAACTGACTAAAAACTGCTGATGGTCAACAGTTGGTTGCTGATGAATATGCTTTTACTTGCCTTATCTGCAGCAGTAAGCAGAAAAAAATGTGCATGTCATGCAAGAAAAAAAAAATAAAATAAGTGGGCAACATTTACAGAGATTTTACCAAGTACTGGGCTCCCTATGACAGATCTGATGAGGGCAGGAGATTTTCCTGCCTGATTATTTGTTGGTGCAATGCAAACCCAGTCAAGCTGGAAGACGGTGGAAGTTTACAATCTTATCCCTGAGCGACATCATAACTACTCTGGCTCACCAGCTCTTACCCACCTTATTGCCATTATTATACATGGCCAGCAGGCACAGCAGATGGTACATGTGACCGCACTTGCCAAGTCTGCCAACCAGCTCTGGCTTGATGCCTTTGTGCTGCAGGACTCCTTCATATCCTGATGACATGACCAGCCTCTCCATGCAGATGGTACAGTCCTGGAATAGTTAACCAAAAGGCTTTACATGCCATTGTGCGTGCACATCTACTGGGAAGTTAGAGCCCTTTCTTTAGATTTGTGACAGTTAGAGATAACAGGTTGTATCCTGAATGTTAAGACATACAGTATGTGCACTTTTTCTTACCTCATCTGGGACCACTTTTATCTTCTCTGCATATCTTCTCACCACATCCTCTGGATTTTTACCTTTTTATAAACAAAAACCAGAGTTATTCTAAAATAATGTGCATACAGTAAGTGACATCACCTTTTGGACTCAATTTTTTTCCCCACACTCGTATAATCCCTGTGTGTAGCCAGGTTACTGCGGCTGAGAGCACACCCGCAGCTTACATTCCCAACATGCATATATTCCATTATTTCACCCCTAAGCTTTTGTTTACTTGTTCGGGGTAGGGAGAGTAAGTGGAGGACGTTTAAAGCCGGAAGCAACAACCATAGATGCTGAACAGAAAGCAGACTACTGTAAGAAAGGGTCGATGAAAAAAATAAAAAACGAATAAAAAAAGAAAAAAAAAAATCTGAAATTACAAAAAAGCTGTGAAGGCAATGAGGTGCTGGGCTGCTATCCTCACACAGCAGATGGTTTGTCACATAAAACCATCTGGGAGGGTTTTACTGGAAAATGTTCTGACTGTCGGTAAAAACAAACTTTCCAAACCTTTAGGGGGAAAAAAATAAGGGAGAGTTTTCCTTTGCCAATTAAAAATAATGATAACAAAGGCAAACATTTTGATTGTCGTCTGTGAAATAAATATTCTTGACACTGACATGATTTTTAAAAAATTCACACATCAACACTTTTTAGGAAAAAATAATGTATGCTGGGATTTATGCTAACACATTTGAGCAAAAAAATCCTCTATTTGCCTTTTATTAACTCATGTATTGCTGTTTTTCTTAATTTAATCAAGTTAATGAAACAAACTACATAAAAAATGTAGCACAAAGACCCAAACAAGTTGCTTTCAAAATCTTGAAAGCAAGATAATCTTGTTTTTTAAGGTCGCAGTGTGTGTGCTAGCAAAAGTTAACACATTTTTGTGGAGCTGAGTTTTAAAAGAAAAGGTGTTAAAATGTTTTTTTTTATTATTCTATTTATCATAACCTTTTTCTTTTGTAGTGATTTTTGGCCAAATGTATTTGGTAGCCATGTTGTTAGCATTTAGCTCTGACAGCCTCACACATTGACTGTTCACAGTTATGTTGCTAAATTTGTTTAACTGAATTTATTTCTTCAGAAAACAAGTTTCATATAAGAAAAACACCATGTATTTGTTAGCTGCTCTTTAAAAAGCTTTTGATATGCACCTTGTTAGATAAGTCAGAATGAGAATACCTTTCAAAGCTATGCTAACAGCACTCAAAACAGTCTTTTCCTACTCCCGAATCGATAATAAACTACAGTGCAGGACTATCCTGGATTTCAAAAAAACAATGGACACCATACTCACTTCTTTCTTTTTTTTTTTTGAACAGCAAATATAGACACACATTTCGCAAAAAAATAAATAAATAAATAAAAATTACGATTTTAAGACTATGTTCCGAAGATGAAAACTTGGATGGTTTATAAAAAATATATCAAAATACTTTTTTTTTCACTTGAAAAGTTGTTCAAATGCATTGCATTGTGGTCTAAATTTGCCAATCCAGTAAATAAATAAATGTTGAAATCAACAGTTACGTGTCATTATTTTTCAAATCCAGAAATTTTTCATTAGTAAAAAATTTGCAACTATTATCAAGATTAAATGGATTAAACCAAAAACCACTTTTTTAAATGCTCATCAACAGCTTTTTCTGAAACATCTTGCAAAGCTTGGCAGGGGAATGGTGGCCTGCTGACAGTGTCAGTGGTTGGTCTATTCTTGGCAGTTTGTTTCTTGTTTATTAACAATAGCACCATGAAAATGTACAGCTAAGGCCTCTGCTGTCTTTGAGTTCCGGTGACAGTCTTCTCTCAGTGAGACTCACCTCTCTTCAGGTGCTTTTTCTTCGTTTTGCGGCGCATGCCGTTGATGCCGGGCACAGGCTTCATGTCGCTCTTGTTGATGGGTGGTGGGTGCAGTATAGGCTTTGGAGCTCGAGTCAGGCAAACTGGCAGACCTGCAGCGCACATCAGGATACCTGTCATACCTGACGCATAAATGGAACACACGTGTACACAGAAGAGGGGAAAAAAATAGTAAATTTCCTTTAGGATGAACAAATGTGGAGATTAGTTTAAAAAAAAAGCCACACACACACACTGACAAAAATAACTTCTAGCTGACTGCCAAACAGATGCTGCAGAGCAGATGTGGACTAACCTGCTAGGGCTGGATGCACTGGTCCAGACCCTGTTAGGTTCTTCACAGGGAGAGCAGGAACACTACAATAGAGAAGAAATAAAAAAGTATAAATACAAAGAAATTAAAAGAATAATAAGGAGGCCTAAATAATGCTAAAGTGAAATGCAGCATGCTTCACTGTAATACGATGGGATGGCCTGATTCAAATACAAAGCGCTCCAGAAGAGACTGAATCAGCATGACATTTGGAGAACTTGGCGATGGTGGAAAATATAGATGACAGCTGACTTGCACTGTCTTTAGGATATGTGGAGCACAGCAGACACAAAGAATTTGTGTTTGTCTGAGTACGCAGTTCAGTGAGTTTCTTCTCATAGTACTGGAGAGACGCAGTTGAAAGGACATTCCACCGATCAGCAGAGTTAAAGAACAACTTAAACAAAAATCAGTGACAACTCTGCCTAAGTCGCAGCTATAAATACCAAATCCTTTTGAGGACCTTGGGAATCGCTGATTCAATTCACAAACACCACTCGAAATGCATCAAACTTTGTAATAAAGGCATTACACTAATCTCCTAAGATGTGGTGTGAATATAAATTACTTCAAGAGTTTCAAAGCATGAAGTGCAGCTTCAAGGCATTTTGCCTGCTGTAAAAACTAGTGATGTTAGATAACTGTCACAAACAGGTGACTACTGTACTGCTACGGTGGAGACATTTTGCAGACCACCTCCAAAGATGAGTCAGAGAGCGGTTTCTGGTCACGGACCAGAGTTCACTTGAGTTTAAACAGACTGAAAATTTGTTCCGGATTATCAAGGGAAACAAACTCTGGTTTACTTTAAGCAAATCAAATGTGTCCAGTCTGAACACACCTGAATTTGATCTCAAGAGTCTTCTTATAGCACCAAGACTCTGCTTCATGAAATGCGGCTAATTTGGGGGCAATAACATCAAAAACAGGCCAATCCTATCAATCATCGGATTATCACATAGTATCTTTTTGTACCTACTCACTATAACTAATAATATTGCTCTCTCTGGCATTTTTAATCTTTTGTGAGTCTTGCTTCTTCAGTTTTCACTGAGGACTGTTTTCTTTCTCCCTTACTAGTAATACTTGCAGCTTCCTTTGTTAAACTAAGACCTTTACAGGGTTTGTTTGTTTGGTCCGCACCAGAGTTCAGGTGGGCTTTCACCACCCTAATGTGATCAAAGTGATCTAGAGTATAACCAGTATGCAGACAAGGACCGGTCGGCCAAGGTGCAATGGACTTCAGGATTGCATTGAAACAAATCTGGCAGTCAGTTGAGCCACGTGGAATTTCATGGTTATTGAACATGGTGAAGAATTTGAATCAAACTGCTCCCCAACCAAAACACACTATGAAACCAATGGGATGGTAAAAGAAAAGAAATTCAAAGTGTCCATTGATCTTCCTTCATTTCCCTTGTTTACCAGTCACACCACTGCTCCTATGCTCCCCTCGCTTTTTGGCCAGCAGAAATCTTTTGCCCTGCAGCTCCACAGAGTCCCACAAATCCACATCAACAGACCTGCTTTGATATAGGTAAGAGCCTCTGTTCCTGTGCCAGGAGAAGCCCTTCAATAAGCTCAGTGTGATAATGAAAAAAGAAAAAAAAAAACCTTGACCATGGCCAGCAGAGGAGCTGATGTGTCTCACTGGCTCATGATAGAAGCTCAAGGTGCACTGTGTCTCACATCAGCGGACCAGAAACAAGGTGTGGGCAGCACTGATGTGAATCACAGTGAGGTTACACTGATGTCAAGAGTGACAGATGATTCAGAGGTGTGAAACCAAACCCGAAAGTCATTAGGTTGGAAATTCCTTGTTTAAACTAATTCGTTGAAAGTCATAGAAAACAAGACAGAGAATAAAAACCAATAGTAGAAGTAAAACTAGAGCTAGAAAGCAGTCACACACCGAACAATAAGTGCTTTCAACCATTTCAGCATCAAAACACCTCAAAGGCAAGATGTATCCTGTCACGACTGCATGTATATTTCATATCATTCATAGGAGAGGGATCAAAGAGCTGATTTACATCAGAAGAAGCACAAAACACCAGCTCTCCTTGTGTGCTACATGCAATTTGAAATAAATAAAACACAAATGGCTGTCATTTTGAAAGCGTTTACAAAAAAAAAGACATTTAAATTTGTACTAATCATTGAAAAAACATGAATACATTTTATTTTCAAATAAAGGTAAAAACCTTATTTGAATTTTAGTAGTTTACTGCTGTGAAATTTCAATGCTGCACCCTATAGATACTAGTTTATTACGTATAGAAAATTGATGAATAGATCAAACTTTCACTTTTCTGGAAGACCATAAACACTGAAAGCTTTTCCCCCGGGTGTCCTCTTCACGCAAGCGTTTTTTTAGCTGCAAGCAGCAGGATTTCTGTTTTTTTCTTTTTCTTTAGCAGAAAAGCATTTACAGAAATTACACCTTGAGGTTGTCACGGCAGCAACTGCCTACTTAGTTGGCTTTCAAGTTTTCTGCCACAGTTCTAGCAGTAAGGAGTTTAGAGTAAATACAGAACAGCTAGTTGTGTTTTTGAGAAAATGAAAGCGAAGCTCTTTGGGGTAAAACCATATGACCTGAAATATATGCATGTCTTCGGTCCACGTGTCCACTTGTTAAAGAGAAAACAAGAAGGAACAAAATCTAGCAGTTAGTGCAGGGGGAAATAAATAAAGTCAAATCCACCAAATATTAAAACGCCATCGTCTGATGCATGTCAAAGCAGCAAATTTTAGGGAAAAATGACCATGTTAATTGTGTTTTTTAATAGATTTATCTAAAAAGCCACAACAGTAGACTTGAATAAATTCTTAAAGGGTTCTCTCTGAACTGAATCAAACAGATTTGAGGGCTTGAAAATCAATTTTTAACAAACAGGAGATGCCAAATTCCCCAAAAAAGTCAAATGACTCAGTAGATTTAAAAAAATAATCCCGAATAATAAATGGATAATGTGCTGTCTCAGTGAGCGCTTAGATGGCATGGTGTGAAGAATGACAGGGCTTTAGCGTTTCCTGTGACTTCTGGGTTACGGAATTTGGGTTTCAATGAGGCGCGTTGAGCAAACCACATAAAATCTAGAAGCTTCTGCATTTCTCTGCACCGTTTTCTCAGCTGTCACTTCCTCCTGATGTGTTGTCACTTCTGTGCTCCATCCCCCAAGATTTTTGGTTTTCATAAATGTAGTTTGCCATTTTATTTTTTAACAAATGACACATTTCATTTTTGATCCCTGCAATAAATATAATTTGATGCATTGAGGTTTCTGCCTTTCCTCTAATCAACCGTATCCCTTCCTTATTCAGGTAAACTTTAGTCCTTTTTCAAAATCCAATCCTCCTCCATACAGTGACTCTCTGTTATGCCTCGGTGCGAAAGTGCTGATGAAGGAATAGTATCTCCTAATTTGTTTACAATGCACTATTAACATGGAGGGGGAGGAGACCTGATGGCGAGAACTTCAAGTGTGTGTAATTGCAATATTGATGCAGAAGCAGAGGCATACCTTTCCCTCTGCCACAACAGAGCTGGAGGTGGAGGCATAACTGACACCGTGAAAATGAAATGAGGAATAACAACACAGACGATTTGATGAATTGTATCACTGCAGCCACTCCAAGTACGCTGATTTATGAAATCGCTACAACTTTAAATGTTGTCCAGAGGGATAGATTAGATCTGAACCAGAGTAGACCACTGAGGAGTAATGATCCATTCTGTCAGACATATCCATGAGTCTCAACTTCCTCAAACTCTGAAAACAGGAGCTTGATTCTCAGCTATTAGTGATCTTTCTCTGTGATCCGGAAGTGTTTTCATTGAGTTTGGCGCAAACAAAACTCCCAAGAAGTCATAGAAAAGTTGTGCACTTCTTATTTCCGCCATAACATGAATTGTATAAATAGTTAAAATACTCTTGCCGTCAATCAGGCCATAAATTTTAAAGATGTACAAAAATGTCTGTCTGACATTGAAGTCGGGTCTATGAGCATTTACAGTGTGATACAAATCCACATTTAATGCCATCATGGATTGCTGACTGACAAGAAATAAACTCACCGGTCAGATTTTATGCATTTTTTGAAAAATTTGAAGTTTGAGTGAAAACACGAAATTTTCCTTAAACTAGATGACATTTGAAAATGCTTCTTTAGGCTTTTTAATATCTATCTTTTTTGTTTTTGACTTGCACAGACAATAACTCCAGTCTAAACAAATTTAGTAAATAAAATTGGTCCTAAATCAAGACAAACGAGCTGCATTTTGCAGAATCTTACTATATAATATGCATAAATATATTCATAACTTTATTTAATTTATTCATAATGTCTATATATTATTCAAACAACTAACTGTTAGTGGACAAAGAAAAAGCCCCTCTGGAGGAAACGTTGTGGTCAACTAAGACCAAGACGGAACACCAGGAGGGAAAAACCCCTTCTCAATAAAAAATTGGGAAAACATCAATCAAAACTTGAATAATCTAATGCAGGATTAAAAGCACACTGAAGCTGGCGGTGTTGGAATAACAGTTATGTACAGATAAGAAGTGATCACAAAATGAAAAACGTATTTTCTTTTGCGCCATTTAGTTTTTAGGCTGGAAAATGACACTCATTTATCGTAAAAATCATTTCTTTTGACCTGTTTGAAACCTAAAATCATATTTCACGATTAAATTAAGCGTTTTCAGGATTTCTAAAGCTCTGTGTATCCCATCTGCAGGTATCCCCACTGTTCTGTGCAGATGTGTGGGCTGCCCAGCTGGAAAACAAACAAATGTGTGGATGTACACCAGCAGATGGTGCCACTTCTAATACCTGTGCATGTGAGATAAGTGCGTCTGGTTGAAGCCCCCACACCTTTAGTTCACAGTCTGTTATATCATTGTGTCATGACATAACAGTAATAAACATTCACATCTCCTGATGTGAAGCAAATTCTAAGAAAATGTGTGCTTTTGTCGAAAAACCGGTAAACACAACAGGTTTATGTGCAAATCTAAAATAAAACCCGATCTAATTAAGCCACAATACAATCACTACCTGCTGTGCATCCAGTGGCTGTTACATGAGGGCGTGGGCGTGTGAAAAACAGATCTTTACATTCTGTGGGTTTCTCTGTTATCCGTCTGAAGCACGCATGTGGGAACCTGCGAGGGAGTTCACACATGAGATTGTTTGTGTGTGTGACTGCAAGCTTTCGTGTTCTGCTGTGCGAATGTTAACCACACTCATCCTGTGTGTGGAGCCACTCGCCTGGGAACCGGCCTACTCCGTCTCACCCTACGCTGTTCTCCCCCTCTCGCCGACGTCTCCGTGGATCTCTTTAAGTGAAACTGTCCCATCCCGTCCACAACTCCACGCACCTGAGCCCTCGGGGAATTCTTAAAATGCAGATGTCTAAATGGGTCATGCTATTCTAACCCTCTGTCACAAATACCTATATACACGTTTTCAAGCAGCTAAAACCCATATTTCCTTTAGTGACCAGAACTAGGCCATAGAAAGTGAAAGCATTTATGCCTATTTGAGTGGTGGTATTACACATGCAGTAAGGGTGTCTTCCTCCGTGAGCAATGAGAACGAATGGAATCACATTAGATCAGAAGATGGTTTATTTACACATAAGAGAGCTTAAGATAATCGGAATAAACTCCCGTTGTATTAGCAGACTGTGGATTTTTGCCTCTTTTTAACCCTTTAACACCTGAGGTGTCGCTGGCGAAGTTTAAACAAAATCTTTAACATATTGTAACTTTTCAACCATTCAATGCAATTCCAGCACATTTTCTCCTTCAAAATCTGCTGGAATTACATTGATTGTGTTAATGGTTGAAAAGTTACAGTAAATCATAAAGACTACAACTCCAATGTTAAAGGGGTAACTTACTTTCTAAAATCTAGGGATGTAAAATATAATAAAACATATTGAAAAAAATCAATGAAGGAGTATCGAAACTATAACAATATTCAAGACGCTTTTAAGCACTTTATTTTGAAAGTCGATTTCCTCGCCCTTTAGAAAGCAAAACTAGTTCTTTAGGTGTTCATGATTTGTTTGCTGATCTTCTCGGTTTCGTGTTTGTCAGGTCAAGTTAAATAACACTGTGCCTTTACGTCCTGTTTGAACTGAGATCAGCAGAGGAGTGCGTGTGCTCACTTTCTGTCTAAACTAAGAAGCGTGAAGGTCATCTGGAGACAGAGCGATGGACCTCCTCTGTTCTGATTTCAGCTGGTAGTGTGTGTTAAGATGGAGCAGGGTGCTCTACGTTTTAAAGACCCCCTCCAATGAAAATTGTGTGTTTTTGGTGTTTTTAACATGTAGCATTTTCTCATGATGGAAGATATATATTAAGAAAATTAAGCTGATTTTTGAGTATTTCTTTATTCAAATCATTGTGAATCAGGAGCTGGCAAAAAATGCTGTTACTAACAGTCCTGCTCACTATGGAGAGAAATTAGACTCACCCTGATTTGTGCGTGCGTAATTCTTGATTTGTAACTCGTACAATCCTTTTTGTGCATAATTACAAAACTTACAAAATTAAAAAATATATATAAATTACATTTTACACATCCACAAATTAAAATGACAACTTGAAACCAATTGCACTCGCAAAACTTTCAAAATTATGCACGAATTGCTTGTTACGAACACAATACCGTAGTTATGCACAAATCTGATGTGAGACTCTTTTCACATCTTCAATATTCGTGCGTAAGTGATGTGTTTAACTGCTGCCAGAATCCTGGGTCATCAGAACTTTGAGCCGCTTTGAACTTAAATGGCAAATAATATCTGGTGAAACTTGAAATTTTCCCACTTTCTTAAACTGATATAACCTGGTAATTATCACTCAGCATCACTCAGGGACAAATCTTTTCTTTCTCTGAGACGTGAAAAGGGTCTCACATCCGATTTGTGCATAAATGTGGTTTTGTGTGTGTGTAAAAAGCGATTTGTAAGTTAATTTTCAAATATTTGTGCCTATAGTAAGTTTCACCTGTTGTCATTTTAATGTTTGCGTTTGTAAATTGCATCTTGTATTTTTTTGAATTTCTTAATTTCTGTACTTATGCACAAAATATGTTGTGTGAGTCAAGAATCAAGAATATGCAGGCACAAATCCAAACTTACGGCACAAATCAAGAACTACGCACACATAAATCCGGGTGAGTATATTTTCTCTCCATATCTCACCACTCCGAGGCAAATTCCTAATGAACTCCTGCCGCTCTGCAGTAACTATGACCTAGAAAACTACTTTTTTGTTAAATTTTGGATAAAAATGGCATAATCCTAATTAATAGAACCACTGGGAACACTTTGAAAATAGATCAAAAGATGATCGGAGTGGAACTTTAAATAACACCACAAATATGTTTGATTTTCTATTGGTCAGTGTTTCGAATTAGACTTTAAAGTGATTTCATTATTCAAAACAGCGGCTGGGTTTGTCTGAGTGACCTCATCATCACTACTGCTGCACCTGACCTTCAACTTTATTCAAACAGACAATTTTACAAAAGGGCTAAACGTTGATTCATCACCCATGCATCCACACGAGGACAAGAAATGGGTTCAAGATGTGTGTCGCTGCTCAGCCGGTCGCCAGTCAGGGCCGGTCAGATGGAAAATCGGCGCATCTCTAGTAACGGCGCTAACACACTTCTTTTTTCTCAGTTCCTTTCTGTGATTCACTCCGAGGGCAGAGTGCTCCACTGAAGCTCCCATATTTCCTTGATCCATTATTCATTCTCCCCTATTGGAGCTTTGCCTCCATGGCAAGTGTGTTTCCACAGCGACACAAGAGGCCACTTCAAATGTGTGATTGCATGTCTCACCCACTGCACAATAAAACAATGATGCACTTAAACGCACAGCCGGATATTCCACTTACAGCCTCAGACTGTTTTGCATGACATAGCAACCATGGCGCAGTCTGATGGCAACAAATGACTTCAAAGCACAAGCAACAGAATGATCTGAGGGAGCTGCAGTATTTCACGCCTACTGGGGCCAACATAAGCTCATTATGAAGCAAAACCATGGACGACACATATGGAAACAAAAAACGAAAAGTGCTTGCTCAGTGTAGTCACAGAATCGAAAAGGTTTTTTTTTCCCAAGATGTATTGATCAGCACATAAAAGACTATTCATAAATCAGCAGTATGGGGTGTAGAGAATGACACAATGAGTGCTGCACACAAGACACATTCAGTGTGGAGCCTTGTGAGGCAGACATGGAGACCGGTTTTTGGCTTTTTATATCCTCTTACTGCTTCGGTGGAGCAAATTTAGCTAAATCTCAGCTTTATGCCAATGCTGTCAGAAGTATGGGGCTAAAAGAGGTTTGAAAATAGAATCAGAAAAAAAGAAAAAGGGAACGTTTGGCTCTCTTTGCAATCATCATTACCCTGCTGGGATGGTTCCTCGCGCAGTCCCCATGGAAATGCGCTGCGTGCCCGGTCTGTTCAGATTGTTCTGTCCGTTGATGGTGAGAGCGTGGTGGCCGTGGCCGGATGAAAGCGATGGCATCACAGGGGAACAGGGGAAGTTGGCAGGGGACAGCGGAGACTGCACCTGTTCAGCTTTCGCCTGCCCGCCCCCCACGCTTATGTTGTTGTTTTTGGTGGTGGATGAGGTGGATGTTGGAGACCAGAGCGAGGTTCCAGCAAAGGTGTTGCTCTGCCGCACAACAGTCCCCGTAGCACCAGCATTGCCTGCTGATCCCCCATAGAGCTTCCGCCGCTGAGAGGCCAGAATAGCGTTGGAAGCCGCCCGTGTGCTGTTGACCAGGATGCACTGCTGGCAGGAGCAGGGCTGGCCGGAGCTGGCGCCCACCGGCCAGGACTGAGACTTAGGAATGGAGCCCATGATGAGCGGGTAGGCGAGGTCCATGCGTCGCCGTAAACGACGCTTTCGCTGGCTCTGTCTGTTGGTCTGGCACATGCTGTTGAAATCAATGAGGTAGCAGAAGCCCAAAGAGGTCAGGTCCAGCCAGGGGTGCTGCTTCTCATAGGCATTCTGGATGGTCACACAAATCTCCATGTCGTACAGCGTCCACGAGCCGTTGTCGTTCTCCCATTCCCACACCACGCCTTTACCGGGGGCGGACGAGGGCTCGTAGAAGTTCCTTTGCACTGGTCTCATGGTACCTAACAACACAGAAAAGACAGTATGTGAAAAAGGGGCCGTCAATTTCAGAATTTGCAAAACCAAGTTTGAGATTTTACAGAAGCTCTAACAAGCTCAGAAGATATTCAGAAGACCCGAGCTTTTATTTGGGTCAATTTTTTTAAATGAATCTTTCAAATCAATCATCATGCACTGAAATATAAACGTTTCCTGCTGCTCCTGTGATTGATATGAAGTGATACCCATGGACATAGTTTGAAGCCTCGAGGATAGACTTAAAATTCTATCCTGACCCAGCATGTACCAGCCAGACCTCTCTGGTCATCTGGATCTGGTCAGTTTCTAGGGTCAAAACCAAACATGGAGAAGCTGCAGCTTCTATGGTCCACAGATCTGGAACATACTTCCAGAAAGCCTTTAATCAACTAAAGCACTCAGTTTATCTACATCCAGGTGAAAGTACCACCTGTTCTGCTTAACTGCTTGAACATGCAGTCCGATAAATTCACTGTACTGTAGTCGTATAGTATTTTCACTTAGTATTTATACAGGGTGGGCCATACGTTTCCATATATAGGAGAATGTAAATATATATATTTATATATTAGGCAACCTGGATCTGTTTTACCAAACAGCAACAAATTTAAATCATGCTGATAGCTAAATCAGGAAGTAGTCGAATGGTTTCATGAAATTTTAACAGGAAACATGAAATGATCACACACGACACTGTGGCAAAACGTTTTCAGAAGTATTGCAGATCAATCAGGAAGTGGTCTGAGACATAGAGCCACAGATGAAGACATTATATAAATAAAAACTCGTTCCATATAGAATGTTTATTTTTGTTCTATGTATGGAAACTCATAGCCCACCTTGACACTTATTGTGTTTTTTTATGACTAATTTTTATTTAGCAGCAACTTTATTATAGTGACAATGACAGTAAATCAACTGCAATTGATTAGGTTTTATATGGGATTTATTTAAAAGTTTACATCCAAACTGTTAATTTGAGTTTATTTTAAATGCAGTTCTTTGAACACAAGTTGAAATAATAACTAAAAAAAATGGTAGACTTTAGCGTACTTGTACCTGAAGTCAACGTTTTTACAACTTGAAAGGCATTTATGAATTAACACAATAAGGCTGGACAGAGAAGAAGTTCAAGTAGGTTTTTCAGAAGCAAACAACATACCCACAATGCCCTGCTGCCTCATTAGCCCTCTATTCTCTATGACAACAGGAATGAGGAGGACAATGAGGTGAGAGCTTTGCACTTCTGTCCCTTTGCTGATGGCGACTCAGCTCCCACTTCCCTTATAATACAATTACTTTATTCACACGGGAAATTGGAGCACCTCGGCCTATGCATCTCCGCGACATACGTCAGCAAGGGTATCCAGGCACTCCAGGACTAAACATCAATCCTGCCTTCCCCGACTAATTTAACGGGTAAATGCACTCTCCCTCTTTCCGTGCCAGGGAGGACCTCTGTGATGATGGAGGGATGGGTGTGTGCACAAACAATGAATGACTTCAGGACTGATCAGGGGAGGTTGGTGGACAGAGGGGCAACTCCTCTTTCAGCAGCTGGGGGTGCCAAAGGATGTACTGCATCAGCAGAATCCACGGTCTGACCTTGAGTGTCTGCTGCAGGTTGCTGCTGAAGGACTTGGTTGATGGTTAATTTCATTTGGAGCTGCTGACACACACACACACACACACACAGTGAGCAGCAGCCTGTGTCTCTCACATCTTCAGCCAGTCAAGCTCACATAACTTTCTCTGCTGGTTGCATCTGTGCCTGCTCATGGCTCACTGGCTTAACTCCATCTGCCGTCTACGTAGGAAATATTGCAATCTCACAAGATCTATTTGAAAATGATAAATTCCAAACACTGCAGCCATCTCCAGTTCTCTGTAGCAGTAAAGAGCTCTGCGTTGGGTGAGCCACTTGCCTCAACTTTTCATCACAGGGGGCCACACGAGGATTGTATTGTGCTCAGCACTTTCAGCAACGCTGCTTGTTTTTGGTCACAATCAATAGCGGCGCAGCTCCTCACAGTCTTGCTCAGAGGAAGGCTTAACACAAGCTTCATAAATATTTGAACATGTTGAGATGTTTTATTCCTTAGCATTAACTTACCCCCCACCCACCCAAAAAAATAACTTTGGTAGGGGATAAGATGAACCTCATCTCTCCTTGAAAGCCCATTAGCACTGCTCAGACTGGTCTCACAGGAATATGTAAAACGAGCTGAACTTCTTCAAGCCGTGTTAGGCTGTGGAGGTGTTTGAAGGTTACAATTACATGCAGGCAATAATCTATAATGCTGCAAACTCATTTACTGCTTAGACTTTTTTCATTTTACATAAACAATGCAACATTTTGATGGTTTAAGGATATTTTTGGGGGATAAAAATGTATTTTGGAGCCACAAGCAGCATTTAAATGTGAAAATTTAACATTTTCTTTATTTTTTGAGGATTTTCTTAACTTTAAATATTAAAGTTACTTTTGGGCTAAAGCATCATCTGATTTTTTTAAGGTAAAGCCGTAGCATCTGTTTAGTTCTAAGTATTCTGAACAACTCTGGACACTGTCAGACTAAGCCGTATTTTTTTTTGTTTTGTCGAGGTTTGCTGGTGTAAATGACAGACAAATTTTCATAAAAGCCATTTTATATTTGATCTAAAATCATGGACAAAGTAGTGGTTGGTACTTTTATAGACTGATGATTAATTATCAGCCACAACTCTGCCGTAATGGACATGTACCATCAGTTATAAGGCTTGCCTGTCCAGCCTATTTGCCCATTTTCAGTTTGGTCACATCCTATTTACAGAAGGAGGCAAAACAATATGCTTCTCTCTTGGCAAGACATAAGATATTCTATGAACAAACTGACTGTCAATTATAGATCAAAACAGACAAACACTATAACACTCATTCCAGTGAGCATTTTTAATCAACTATTTTTCTGTTTCTTTGGGTTTTTGTAATTAAACATGTGAATTTAGTCACCATACGTACCCTGGACCAATACCACTCCCAGGTTTTTATATGGTGTATATATGAAGCCTGACTTAGGATGACCACATTGACTCAGCAACATTCCAAAATAGGCAAATGAGTTGAACATGTGGGAGTTTTGTTGGGTCACCTACCTACCAATAAAACAAAAAGTACCTCTAATTATGCAAAATCTTAAAGGCGCCATACCATGAAAAGCCAACTTTTTGATCTTTTAAATGTATAAAGAACCCCAAAGTGGTATTTTGATCCGTTCACGCATTTAAGATCATCCTCTAAAAACCTGCACTCTCAACAGCAGCCCATCCCATACCCATGAAAACGAGCGGGTCCTCACGATCTAATGTCACAGAATGAGACAGCCCCTTTCAGAAAGAGTGTACTCTGTCAGGACCATCCCAATCTAACACCAAAACTCAATTTCTCCACGGAGCTAGAGGTGATCAGCAAAAAACTTTCATTTTAGATGGAGACTACTGTACATCTTCCAATTGTGTCCTGCCTTCAATAAATTCCAGCTCAAACAGGTATTTGTTACTTTAGATGCGGGGCTCCTTTAAGACCCCCCCCCCACACACACACACACATACCCCCACCCCCCCACACAGTCGTGCAGATGTCGAGTGTATATGTAGGGTAAACCAGTGTCGCGATGGCCAGGCCTAATAAAGACAGATATATGGTATGTGCATCCATCTAAAAAAAAAAATAAATGTTTATTGTCGTGGGAGAAATCCAGACATGCTGCCAGCTCTAAGAGGACATCATGAAGTGGGCGGAGCCTCAGGAATCAAGTCGTTTTACTTCCGGGTAGGAAAAAACTCACAAAAAAACAAATATTTCACAAATAATCATTTTTTTAGTGTTCCAAAGGTAATATATGATCATATTTATGGATATAGGTCACTCTGAAAGGCTTAAGAAAATCATGGTATGACCCCTTTAAGCTTTAATAAAATAAAAAAAAATTTTGACAGAAAAAACTGTCATTAAAAATATTTGATCAATATTCTAAAGTGTTTTATAACCAGACAGTTCATTTATTCATTTTTGTAATGAAAATTAAGATTCCCTTCAGACACCTATGGAAGCGTATTGCATACATTTTTTTTTTTTAAAAAAAGTTGTTTTTTCATTCTTTTTTGTGATTTTTGCTCAATTTTTTTTCCAAATCATAGAACAAATCTGAACAAAAAACACATTTTTTTTGTTTGTTTATAATACAGAAAAAATTAGGATGGAGATTATCATTTTTTTTATTGAATGCAGCCTCCAGTGGCCATAAGAGGAAATGCCATGTTTGATACTTCCAGGTTGGCTTCAAATTTGGGAACAGAATGTGCCAGTGTTCTCCCTGTGATTCTTCCTGCTCTCTGTGTCAGGAAGCTAAGTGAAAGTGGCCACTTCCTTTCTGAACTTGTGTTGTTCCTCCACCATCTTTCCTGCCTTCCATTCTCATCCCTTATCTCCCTCCCGCGATGTCCTCCAGCTGTCCTTTCCTGACAGTGTGGTCTCCCCCCAGGGTGAGCTGGATCTGTCTGATGTATTGCTACAATCATTCTGCTTTTTGTGGGATTCTAACCCCACTGTCACACAAGTAGGGCCAGGTGGGTTCATGGTGGAGCTCAATTGACCTTTTAGCTTGAGGGGGGAGACGAAACCATGTTGTTTTCGGCCCTTAATAGCTTTGTTTTTTGTAGGGATGTGAGGAACGACATCTCAGCGAATCCCCTTAGAAGGAGAAGATAGGCATCATTAAATTGCAACATCCTTGACCTTAAGGGTAGATTTCATTTGGCTCTTATAACAAATGTATGTTTTCTATTTTAGGACATATTCAGTAAAGAATTTCAAACTATTTTAGATGATTAAAAAAAATACCTCGAGCTTGTTAGAACTCATTAGTAGCTTATATTTCATCAAATTTATAAGAAAATATGACAAAACACACCTATTGGAAGGTGGCAGCAACTTTATGAGAAAGCTGCAGTTAAGTGCACCAGATCGTCGCATAGGAAATGTTTTGTTGTCACGGGAACGAAGGGAAAAGGAGGTCTGACCACGTGTGAAACCCTCAGATACTCCTTTCACAGAGAGCAGCATCAACAGTGTCGAATCCTACTGTAGGCTTCATCTGCTGCTGACGCCAGCTTTCCTTCTTTTGGATTTCTACCAACACCGTCGCATTGAGCTGTTTTAACATTTTCCACTCTGTCATTAGCTGGAGCCCATCCTGCTCTCTCTCACGCTACACTCTTGGACAGAGACTGGAGATCTGTGTCATTGAAAAACACCACCATGCAGTTGCCACTCTGCTGCTGCAGAATGGAAAACTTCTGTAACAATCTCATAATTGACAGAACTTTCTTACTTCTTTGAAACAAAGAGTTGCATTTTTTTGCATATAAGCGACAAGTCAGGGAAAGGGGTTCAGTTACAGGTCTTTTTCAAAGATACTTAAAGTTAATCCAATGTTAATAAAAGCTGAGGAAACAACCGAATAATAATCATGTTGAGAAATCTTCATTAACGCGACCATACTTTGCTGTAGAAAAAGGTAAGCAAAAGACTTTCAAGTCTGAACGTCTTGCATTTTTTTTCCTGAAGAATGCTAGTGCAAATGCAGGGGATTTTTTCCCTGACAATGCTGAAAAAGTTCTGTGGCAGAAAGTAAAGAAACTGCAGAGCCAATAATTCAGTCTAATTCTTCAGTTAATGTTCACGTCAAATGTCCTGTTAGAATGAATTCTACATTTTTGGGACACATTTGGGGTTATAAGAAAAGTAAATTCAGGTATTTTGAACAATTTAATCTAATTTTTTTTAAAAAGTCTGTGTTAAGTGAGAAAAAATGACCAAAAAAAATCCTTAACATCAGAATCTGGCATGAGGGTACTATCATGCAGGAGGCAAGGTTGTCTGGTGGAAACTTAAATAAAAATAATAAACATGTCATTGAACATGACAAAGCCAATGGAGTAACAAAATAGCTAAAATAAAATAAAAATAATAATAATAAAAAGGGTGACAAAGCAGATGAGATGACAATTAAATACATCGAGGGTCATTAACAAAAAATGATAAACAGCTGTTGGTGATTATCTATATGAACCTGGTGTGACTGACACGGACGCATCAAAACATGACCAAAAACCAAAACCAAAAACTGCACAGTCCTCACAACATAGATTTAATGTTTTACCTAAAAAATTGTAAAAAGTATATAAACTGATTTAATATCTTTATAAATGACAGGAATGCAATTGGGACTAAAAATTGGTTGTATACTAAACTGAGTACACAATTGTTTAATTATTGCTAATGTAGCAGCAAATTTGTGAAAGCATTGTACATAAAATAACATTTACTTGTGTGAAAAACTAAAGTTTAGTGGAGATTGTTGGAAGTTAACAAAAGGAAAACATTTTTTACTGTTTATGCTTCCACAGAATGCTTGAAAGGCAAAAACTTATGATAAAATTGGGAACTAATGTACTACAGAAAAGCTTTTGGTGGTGTGTAAAAACAGGTTTAGTGGTTTAAAAGGGGTCTCTTCATGGTGCAAACAAACAGGTAAAAAAAGTTATATTTGACAGATAGCATTGCTGGTTTGTCCTAAGCTGTGGTGGCTGTATGCTCGAGCATGGAACCAGTGGAAATGTGACAAAAATCCAAATAATTAAACTAATAATGTTTGTTTTTTTTGGCAATGTTAAAAAATGAAATAGAGATTTGTATGGTTGAAGTTAGGCATGGCATTAAATATGACAGTTTTATTGGGGTCTCCTGTGTTTGAAGAGCTCACCATCCCAGATGCTCATCTTCAACTACAGACCAGATCATTGACTGTATATAAGAACTGGAAGAGTGATTGTGATGTCACTAAGAGTTCCAACAAAATGTAGTCAATTCACTCACCACTTTTTCATGATACGGGCATCATCATGTTGGAGCCAGAACTCGTCAGTAAACAGGGATTGGTCTGAGTCAGTCTGATTTAATTTTGGCCAATCAGGTGTTAGCTTGTTGGAACTCTACAACCTTACCCTTTGAAATCAGGCTACAGAGAATGTGTCAATAAAACTCTATGAACGTTTGATGTGAGCTTTTATTGAGGTATCTTACTGGTCAGTTTATAATATAATATGAATAACTTGCAGTAAAAGGAAAATATGAGAAAAAATTGACATTTTGGGTCCAGCGAATACTTCCTATTTGGTGCACGAAGGGGGTGGGGACACTTCGCATTTTTCATATACAGTCAATGGTTTATGGTTTTCCAGAAAGCCATCCATACCCAAATATTAATAACTCTTTCTGTGATATTCACAGAAAAAGTCAGTAAATAAATACTTCAATGTCTTCCTGTTAATTGTGTTTCTAAATCTATTCATGATCTTGCCCCGGTTTACCTAACTGAGCTTTTAACTGTCCGCAACCATTTTAGTTTTTTCTAGAAAAAGCGAAAGGTGAACTGTGATGTAGAAACGGAACACTCTATTCTGTTCTTTCCGACTGTGGGGGCGGGTTTAAAAAAGGTACACGGACTTCTCACACGGATTTCTCAAAGCAAGATT
>NC_050520.1:25111307-25114052 GCF_002922805.2 Oryzias melastigma
AAAAAAAAAAATTAGTCTGATATTGTTCAGGGGCCAGGCAAAATGTGGAGGTGGGCTAGATCCGGCCCGAGGGTCGTAGTGCGTCGCTCTTTGGCCAAAAAAATCTCCCACCCATCCCCCATTGGGCCAGTCTAAATAGTCACCCCCCCTCTCTAGCATCCAAAAAATAGATGGACCCAAGTAAGTATAAGATTTGTACAGAAGCAGCTCATGAATTTCCATATCTCAGCCTTCACCATGCCCCCCTTGATATGAATCGTGAATTCCTGATGAATATGCTAATAAATGTTACAGTATGGAGAAAATAAAATAATTGAGGACTGTTTGATGTTTTCCCATAAACCCCCTCTGAGCACATCTTCAAAAAAAGGCTTTCATCTCCAAAAATAAAAAAAAGAAAAAGAGGGTGGGGGTGGGGGCGCAAACAATAAACCCAGCCTGACTATTAGCGATGATGGAGAGAATATTGCTGTGTAGAAACTGACTAAAGGAAAACATTCATCGCACAAGGATCGGGTACTACAGCTGACTGAGATAAAAGCAGACTTTTCATTAAGATGCATGTTCAGCTTAGGGGTTTAGAAGTGAAAACTCTTTCATTTTTTAAAGATGTTTCCATACCTGCACATCAAAGTGCCACAGATCTGTGAGAGCCTTATCTGCTCATTAAGGAATACCCCGAGATCAGAGAGCGTAATGATGAGCATGACGCTCTAGTATTAAGCTGGTTTAACAGCATTAAATGTCGCAACATCACAGTTTGTCTGTTCCTTTCTCAAAAAAAAAAAAAAAAAAAAAATCGCACATTAACGCTCATTTTTCTAATCTTAGATGACAACAGTTTTCCCAGGATGTCTTTCTGTGTAATGAGCAGCAAAAAAAGTGACTTGGCTTCCTTTAAGCACCCTCATCTCTTTGTTGGCAAAAGTGATGGATGAACAGCAGTGAAGGTGACGCCAGGATAAGAACAGAGAAATTGGTGTATTAAAAAAAGGAAAAAGGCAAAGCCAAAATAAAGGAAAAAAGAAGATATCAGGCTTTGAGGAAACAAAACCGGCAAGAGTGAAAAAAGAACAGCAGAAAAGCTAAAGGACGTGAGCATGCGAGGAAGGGGACAGTACAGAGGTTTGTGATGAGTTGAGGTTTTGTGCCAAAGAATAATCATAAAAAAAGAATATGTCTCACTTCACCTCAGAAAGTGAACAGTGCAGTAAAACTTGCTGAACCAATAGTTTTACTGCCAGCAAGACAAAGTGGTCAAGAAGTGTAGTTTGACTCCCTCTCAAACTATCCTCAGCCTCTTCAACTCCCCAAAGTCTCTGACACTGACCCAGCAAGCTGGCAAGGACTTCTGCACTTGTGCAAAGTTTGCACCTACCGAAGTAACACAAAAACTAAACAATGGATAGAAACCCCTGAAAAGATGAAGTTGCAATCCTTTGTCCTCACACAGTCCTGCACTGCAGCAGCAACACTCTCCCGATGATGTAACACGGTCACTGGGCTGTGAGGTTAAATATGAACCGACGCTTGAGCAGTTTCAGTTTACTTACATAGCAGTAATTCACAACTAGTCATCTCAAGGCGCTGTAGGCATAATTCCTACGTGAGTGAGTGTTTCAGCGCTCATATGCTTCCATTTCACACCACTTCAGTGGCATGATGACCAGCTGGAACCTCAGCGCCGCGCCGCCACAACTCCAGAGAAAGGGTCTGCTCCAGGCGCAATGTACAACACATACACAGGGATGCACAAAAACACACAAAACTAACCTTGTAGCTCTGGATTCACATTATATAGCCTATATATATTGACAAAAAACATTTTCCCTTATTTTTTAACCAAGAAAAATAATATTGGGTTATTTCTTTTTGTTTCTCGTGAACTTAATTCTGTCATTAAACCAGTTTAGCAGATGATGATTAGAATAGTGCTCTTGCCTCACAGCAAGTTGGCTAGTATCCCGGCTAGTATCTTTCTATATGGAATTTGCATGTATCCCTTGCGTTATCCCTTGGTTTTCTACATATACGTACTTCCTAGTATAATTGGTTGACCTAAGTTGCCCATAGGTGTGAATCCAGCCTTCTGCCAAACTGTCCATGGTGTAGCCTGCCTTCACCCAACAGTAGCTGGGATAGGCTCCAGCAACCCAATGACCAGCAACTCAGATCAATGAAAAATGGAGGAATGGACTTAATGCATTTGAGAGCTAAAGAAGCCATTTGTTTATAGGTTTAAAAGCCATGTTTGTACCATAACAGATTTTCTTCAGGAAAATCTGAAATGCTGTTACACCTTTCCAGCACTCAGAGTTGTGTGATGTCTGCACTGACGCTGCACATGCCTCAAAGATCCAAATGCATGCCTCTGCATTCCTGCATAACCAGCCGCCCAATGGGATGAGTGCTGTTGACCCCATACTGTCACAACCACAGGCTTTTGTGTCATCATCTGCAGCATGGACGCTGTTTTTCCTCTTTATCGAACAAAAGCTGAGCTCAGTTCTTTAAGTCTTTAGAGTCACTCATAGTTCCAGATAATTTTGCATGACTGTGTTGATTAACATTGAGTTATATAGGTACGTCTGACCAAAGCAAATGACAGTTTGTCATGGAGTATCATCAGAGGGCTTGAAAAAGACTCAAATTCAACACTTTCCTTGCAGAAAATGTATTTTAAGGCATGTTATCAAACTGTCTCTTACTGTTAGTCTAAATCAATATTGTCGGTCTACCTAAAAA
>NC_050520.1:25114395-25125018 GCF_002922805.2 Oryzias melastigma
TTGGCACGGATCAGAAAGCACTTTTTAATTTCATTGTACCTGTGGCAATGACAAATAAAGATATCTATCTATCTATCTATCTATCTAACAATGGGACTATATTACAGAGTAGAAAAAAACAAGGCATAGTACCATAACATCAATGCACAACGTGCAGAGTTATCTGCAAAATGCGCAGTGGGGATCACGGATGATTTTCATTGTCTGACAACACAGAAAGTGAAAGCTATCACTGCATAATGCATGCTGCGATCACGCAATCTGTCCCTGAAGTGAGAGCTTTATCGTAACAAGAAGTGTTGTTGTGACGCACACTAGCACATTTCATTCAGATGTTTCCCTTTCTAATAATCAAAACCCGCAGGTCACTTTATTGACTTTGCTGACCGGATCATAAATTCAAAATGTTTTTTATTCAGGAAAGATTGAAATTGAATAATTTAAACGTGAGATCTATAAAGATATTTATCATCTTCCAGACGTTTAAATGATTTTTTTCCCCCAGTGAAGAGTGAAGTGTTGAGCTGTCAGCTCACCTGCCTGACCTTTTCCTCTGTATCTCCCCCTTACTCTTCCAATTAAGCTGTTCTTTTGGATCACATCACAGTCCCTCCATCAGCATGCATCACCTTTCAGCACTTGAACGTGTATCCCAGAGGAGTTCCATAGGTGAAAAAAAATGCTTTTATTTGCTTCAACTATAAAGGACTTGTTTCATGCGAAATCTTAACAAGAGAACTTCTGTTAACAAAGCAAAGTAACGTACCTCCAATAACAAAATGTCCTCTGCCTTGTTTTATCTCTGAAGGGCTTTATTTTATGAGTACACCTTTCATATTTTTTTTTTTGGCTAAATGTCACTATGAGCAATGGTAATGGAGTTTCCTGTGGTGCAGCAACTGTTGCAGCTTAATCTAAGTCTTGTGATACGTCGGAATCAAGAGCTACATTCTTAGAGGACATCAATAACAAAAGCATGAACTTATCTCATAGACTGAATATGTGTGTTAGTTTGCTATGGTTTAGCTCAGTGACTATTCATCCAGGTTCTACACTAGTAGTGCATGCTCCTTGATCTACA
Source organism: Oryzias melastigma (assembly GCF_002922805.2). Taxonomy (NCBI): domain Eukaryota; kingdom Metazoa; phylum Chordata; class Actinopteri; order Beloniformes; family Adrianichthyidae; genus Oryzias; species Oryzias melastigma. The sequence continues at coordinate 25,115,477 of NC_050520.1, forward strand.
ATGCCAACTTCCTGATTTGACACCAATAACACAATACTCACAATAAGATAAAGATATTGAGAAAAACTCAGTGGATTTCATATACACAGGGTTTGTTTCACTTCACAGATTTTCGGCATAGGCCGGCAATTGTATTGAGGAGACACACCTCATTTAGTGTTTTCCTCATAATGATCTCTCAGTATGTCTCACTTATTGGGGCCAAAACCGACAAATTCTAATTAAAAAAAAAAACCTTTTCAATGCGTGGCATCAATTTCAACATTCTGTGGGTATAAAAAGCTGATTTCGCCAGTGAGTGATTCCAAGTTTATCAATCAAACAGCCATGAAAACACAACGTTGTGTAATAGACAAACAGCGCCACTTGGTCATTGTGCACCTTTGGATTGATGTTGCAGGTGAACTTGGTAAGTCTCACAGTGTCATCAGCATTTTGCAAACATTCTGCAAATACCACACAGCTGCAGGCCTGTTTACCAGACAAAACATTCGCAATCGATTTCAACACTTTGACTTGAATTCCAACTGTCTGTTACAGGTGACTCCACTGACACCAAGGCATGGCCATGAACGTTTGCAATCAGCAAAAGACCATGTGACCAGGACAAAGCAGTGATAATCTACCGTCCTGTTCACTGATGAGTGTTGGGTCACCTTGCACACAAATGATGGTCATAATCATTGCTGGGGAAGGCGAGGTGAGCAATTTGCAGAGGTCAACATGGTCCCCAGGGTTTTCCTTGTTGGAAGAGGTGCAACAGTCTGGGCAGGCATCAACAGACAGCGTCAAACCTATTTGGTCATTGTAGATGGCCCAGTCCCTGCAGGTTCTTACCCCAGAGACATCATAGACCCATCATCCTCCCCCAATTCCACCAGCACCCCCAGCTTTCTGTTCATGGATGATAATTATCCACCACATCCTGCCAGAATTGTTACAACTGGACTTCAGGAAGTCAGAGGGCTTCATAGGGTATGACCAGCAATGACCCCTGACCTGAACCACATAGAGCACATCTGGGACCAGCTGAACCAGAGACTGGATGATTGTAGCCTCTAGTGACCAGGAAGAACTGTATGCTTGTGGAATTGTCTCAGAACAACATCATGATGTTAGTGAGGAGCAAGATGCTATTGCATCAAAGGGTGGAAATACTCGCCATTGACATGGTCAATCTTTGTTATTTGGGCCTATTACTATTATTGTCTTAATTTTGGGGGTAATAAATATCAAAGTAATGAAAATTGTGTTTCCTGTTATTCACTCTTAATAAGACAATGTTCAGACAAAAATGGGGAAAGCTCTCAAGTAAATAATAATATCCCTAACTTATAGTAGTGTAAGTTCCTCCTGAACATGAGACGCTAACCTTATTGTTTTTGCTTAGTTCATATTCTTGAACAATGTTAGTTTTATTTGATCAAATAAAGAGCTCACTTGTTAAACTTGATACAAGCATTCTTCTTTTTGAAGCGTAAGAAAAACTAACCCAAACTCATGCGACTGCACACACACACACACACACACGCACCCCCACACCCACACACACACCCACACACACACCCCCCCACACCCCCATGCAGAGAAGTGGACCCCACTAGGTAATAAAAATGAGAACACACACAGATACCTGCCATTCCTATGCTCTAACATGGCGTAGAACTCATCAGGGACGACACCATATTTCAAGTCAAGCGTAACGGAGCAACAACACACTGTGAAACAGCGAGCAGTTCATCTGCTCAGCAGAAACTTGATGGATGGCCGTCCCACATCGCCCAAGACTTTGACGAATCGCTCGCCTGGTTCTCCATCAGATGACCTCTGCTACACTGCGCAGGGAACAACAGCTCTGGTGGGATGGAGAATTACTACAATCACTATGATGAGCAACAGCATGAAATCTAAAACGGGAAAGAAGGTTTCCACATGTACACCAACTCATTCCTCAGAGTGCGGTCAGCGCTGAGACGTCACACATTTCTGACTCATTTGTACCTACACAAACACCTACATGTATTATGACTGGCCTACTCTGTAATTATTGCAGACAAATATGCTAAAACGAGTCCCACAATAATTATCTTTCGAGTACAAGTTACTGGTGCGGCCTTCATTTAAACCATATGATTCTGCTTCAGTTTGGGATATTAGATTTGAGATCGACTCCGATGAGCAACATTCTCTAAATAAATTTTCTGGAATGGGATTTTATTGCCCCCTCCCCAGCTGTCAGATACAGTCAGCTCTCGTCAGAGGAAACGTCTGGTTGCATTAAAGCAAATCATCACTGTGATGAAATATAGCGGCGAGCTTTGATCAGCAGTAAACCGGACATTGTGTGAAGGCGTTCCTGTGGAAACAGAGATACTTTACGGAATATAACGTCACTGCTACTCAGGAACTTATTTTATTTTATCGCCAGATTTTTTTCCAGTAGAAAAGTATATTCCCTGTTACTCAGGAACTTTTTTATTTTAATGCCAGGTCTTGTTCCTGTAGAATCACAAGTGTTTTTTGTTTTTAGATCTAAATTTGACATCTTTTATTTTTGAAATCTTTCAACTTAAGTTATTTCTAAAGCCAAGTTAAGACTGTAAAAGCAAAAAGCATCCCCACCAGGGGCGGAGCTATATGTGGGAGGGGGGGGCAGCAAAAACCTTTCCCCACCCCAATTTTTAAGGTAATATAATATAATATCAATTTTGACAAAGATTAAAAAAATCATTAATAGAAGCTTCTCTAAGCAGGGCAAAAATAAGCATGAATATTTTTAATGAAATAAAAACAATAACAGCACTAAAACTGTTAGAAATACCTATTTTTTAATCTTTCATTTGTAAATCCTGGTGTTTTGCCCCCCGTAACATGTTCTGGCTCCGCCCCTAACCCCCGCTGGTTCAGGCCTTATAATATCAGTCGAGTTAAATTAAAAAATCTCTGCTAAATGCATGAATGTCCTCTAAAGAGAACACTTAATTAAAAACTCAATTAGCACTATAGACTGCAGCTTCTTTCAGTATTATTTTTATTGAGCATTCATTAGGTTTGATACTCTCGGGGTGACTTGCGAGGAAAAGCGTTTAGCAGCAATAACAAAAGGACAGCTTTGGAGTTCAGCACCATTATGAGGTGTGTTTGCAACTGCGTTTCGATGGGATGTTGGCTGTTTTGAACTGAAGACATTTCGCTGAAAGGGATCCCAACACTCTCAAATTGCCTTTGTTGTCAATTGCTGTAGATTTACATGTGTCCCAAAAAAAATCTGTTCATCTTAAATTCTGCTGAATGGAGGAAGAGGAAGCTGCTGAAATATGAATATGTGTGAAAACTGCCTTTTGGACACTTTTGGCTTATGCGTCCTGATATCATAATAGAAGGTTGTTCTGAGGGCATTATCACTTTAATAAGACAGCTTCATGCTCTCCAGGCCTGAAGAGCTGGAGGGTGCATATTTAATTCATATGGGACCCTGATTAATAAATGATTAATGATTTTTTTTTTCTAAGAACTATTATTTTTAAACAAATGGAGCTATTTTTTTGCATCGATTATTAGTGCAGAGCACCCTAAGGAAATAAAATGAGTCAGTGGAATTTATTGTAACCATGACATCAGACATTTTAAAGGATACAAATTATAATTTTGATATTTTTACTTCATTAAATAAGTAAAATGTATATATAAATGAATAAGGCATCACTAATATCATTTTTATATTTTGTTTTCCACTAATTTCATCAAATCACTATAATTTTTCTTGTGTTATGAATGTTTTTTTGCAAAAACTGCAAAGACGATAGCAGATAAGGAACATTTCGCATTCAATTGTGACACAGGAAGAAGGCAAAATACTGTGTGGCTGTTTTTATTTATTTATTTATTTATTGGCATAATTACATGAAAGCTGCCAGAAGCACCTGGCTAAAAACCCTCGGCTCCCAGGCTGCTGCGGGATGCTCATCCTGCTGGCCAGTTGCAAGCGTTTGGCTTTTTACCAAGAACCATGATTTAGAAGTACTTACAGGTGACATGGAAAAAGGGAGGAGAGGATTCTGAGAGCGCCTCACATTGATATTCCACAAAGCTGCCAGGCAGCAAACAATCAAAATAAGTGATATTTCTTCTAGGGCATGAGCCTGTCTGATGCCGTGTCGCAGTAATTCCTCCTCTCTTTCTCATCACTCAGAACAGGCAGCGACTTTGCTGTGAGGATTATACTTTCCCTGAATATGGGATCTGGTGGCAACAGGAACTGCATTACTGTGACTTTTCTATGGTTCAGTAACTGCCTTAAATAAAATCACTGCAACTCTGTCAATGGGCGATTTATTTTGGATGAATATTTAATACGTGCAGAAATCAATACTACGATACCTTGTGTAATGAGAATATAATTACTGAATATGTCTTCGGCTGTGATGACTTTACTGAAAATACGGCTGGTTAACACAAAGGTTGTGAAAGTTTACTTGACCTTTGGAGCAAACTAGACCTGCAAACTCAAACCCACCTAAAAGCAAGGCTTGTGGTTTGCTTGCAAGTGAACCCTGATGTGGTTCAGGGGCATGAGGTGTGCACACAGACTATTCAGCACACTAAAACAATACTTTACGTGTATGTCAAGGTAAAAGAAGCAACATCTTCTTGGTGTATGATCACTTCAAGTGGTACTTCAAAAGAGAATAAATGTATAGATCTTTGAAGCTCGCAGGAAATGTATTGTCTTTGAATGTGGAAAAAAAAACAATGCAAACAGAGGTGTAAGAATTTGAGATTTCAGCAAAGGCAGAAAAAAGTTAGCTCAAGATATTTTTAAAAGCCCCAAGCGAATAGCAATCACACTTTTAAACAAAAAGCTGCAACCCTATTCTGATAGATCCTTCTATCCCTTATTACCAGATTCATTATGTCTTACCTCTGAAGACAAAATGCTTTTGTTGCTGCAGTAACGTGGTTCCCAATGTAATTTTAGGGAGTCCAGTATTACCTTCCTTAATAAATTAGTTCAACAACCATTTAATAAATTATTTTGAACATAATTGGGGTCGGGCTGAGATTTAGGTTTTTATCTAATAAAGGATGAGAGGAAATAAGCACCATAAGTGCAAAGATTAATATCATTTTGCAAACTCCTCCTTTTTTAATTAAAGACACCACTTTTGAACTCTGACAGACTCACTTTGTCCGCCTTAGCATGACAATGTTTGTATCACTGGACAAAAAAACAAAGGGGGACATCAAGCAAAGTCATTATAATACCACAGAAGGCCCGTCAATATAATATTTTCTGGCCACATTTCAGACAGGCAAATATTGACCAATATTGGAGAAAAAAGTACAGTTTCTTTTGGAGTACAAGTCAGGTTTTTTGCATAGTTTGGTTGGGATTGCGACTTTTCCTGAGGTGCATCTTATATATTACTTTTTCCTCTTTACTATGCATTTTTAGATGTTGCAACTTATATGTTGAAGCAACTTGTAGTTGAACTAATAAGCTTCCACAAAAATAAGATCAGTTAAAACAAGCTAAGGTAAGTTAGTTTACTTCCTCACATTTCAACCTTCAACAGAATCAGATTGATGGGTCGAGGAGGATGACAGGCTGTGATCAGAGTGACCTCCCAGACTGGGATGACCAAAAAACAGTAGCAACTTTGAAGCTGAATCTCTTTATGATGCTATGAGTTGGATTAGAACGTGAAGCTAAGCTCTGTAATTCTGCCAACAAAGCCAGAGGAGCACAGCCTCCCATCTTTAGTGCAGAAGAAATGTGGAATGACATGACATGACATGTGAAAACCAGGTCGCTTGCAGATTTTAGAAAATAGAAACAGAACTGAACAATTTTGAAACTAAAATCTTTGGAATGATGCTGCAAATTCGCTTAGATTTGACATTGATCAGGAAATCAGTTATTTTAGTCTATTTTAGTCATTTGGATTAACGGATGTCCGAGAAACAAAATATTTTTATCAGGTTATCCAAAGGTTTCTGGAATTCTTCCCACTTTCTATAAAATAGGAATATTTGAACATGAAAAGCAAAAAAAATTGAATTTGTCTTTGAACAAGAGTTGGAGTTGGACTGCATCTCCAAACTGTATCAGCCCCAAAACCTGTTCCTCTTCATAATCAGTCTGTTTTAGAAGTTCCAAATGAGCATCCATGTTTTATTAGGAATCCTCCCCATCTGCACTCAAATAGAGATCAGTAGTTTAGTGATGTACACACTATTAGGAGAACAGTTCTGTACCATCATCTGGTCAAAGCTGCCAGTAAATGTCATATTCTTTAAAGTCCAGTCTAAATACATAAAAAGAAGAATAAAAAGCTTATTTTTGCTTGAATCATGAATAATAGAGTCACAAGCTGATCATGTTTTTGTTTTTTTTTTTACAAAAAAATACATTTTCAGAATATATAGCACATTTGCAACACATGCCTATATATTTAGGGTTAAAAAACATGTTTTTATTCATTTCTAAGAATGGTTCAATGAAGTTTCTTTTCAATTGAAAAAATAATTGAATATTTTAATGATAATTAGAGTTAATTTTAGTGATCTAAGATAAGACTGGACAATGTTAAAATCATGTTGTAAAAATTCAAAAGCTTGTGCTATTGACCAAGAGCGGCAGTAAATAACAGTGTCGTCAGCATAAAGATGATCAAGTTGTTAATGTAAATAGAGAACAAAATGGGACCTAAACCCAAACCCTGTGGAACACCTTTCTTGACCTCACGAGCAGGAGAAATGGAGCCAGATATTTGTATAGACTGGGATCTTAGCATGTTATTGTAGCATTTTCCCAACAATGGAGGACATATAAATAAAACATGATTAAAATTGCATTTATGAGTATTTCTTTACTCAATTTGCTGTGAATCAGTAGCAGGTGAAAAAAAGCCATTTGAAAAAGACAGATAATACAGAGGGGGGGGCAGCAAGCTCCCTACTCCACTCTATCCTGATGCATCCACTTGTATAAACTCCAAGCACTCTAATCAAATTGATTATTTGTGATTTAAAATATATTTTCAGTATCATTCTGTCATTTAAAAAAAACATCTAATGATGCTTAACAATGTATTTGTATCTAAAATATTATATTTTTCTTAATATTACGTCTAAAATGTAACCATATTTTAGGAATTACTGAGCATAAGTGAAACACAAGGTGACTTTTTGTCTTTTCTTGTGGTCTATATTTATGTTGGCCACTGGACGGAGGTCATTAAAATTCATGAACAATACGTTCAGCGTGACAGTCAACAAAAAACACGGGTAGATTTATAAAATAGGCAGCGCTCGGGGCCCTTGACAGATCCCTTCATAGCTCTTTCTGGTGATTTATTTCCTCCCTTCAATCCGTCTCTTTCCATCAGGAAAACACAGCCGCTCTCCCTCGCTTCCTCCTCTCCCTCGCTTCTGTCAGCTCTTCCTTTTCCGTGGCGTCGCTCGGGTCTCGGTCCCATTTTATAATGTACTCCAACTCTCACCGCTTATAGGCACTTTTTAAAAAAGAAATCTGCAGTGTGAGTAACATAGTTAAAAAAAAAGTCAAAGCGTTCCATTTCGAGCTGCTTTGTCAGACTTTGGGCACCACTCAGGGCTAGTCTGACTTGTTTGTGACGCAGGTGGGTTTTCACCGTCAGAGCTGATGCACACAGCGCCTGACCTTTTGCATGTACATAGCAAGAATCCTCTTTGCAGCTTCCTCCCACAGACCACCAAAACCCTTCCCACACACACACACACTGTAAACAACGGCTAAAGAGAGACAAATGCTCCAACATCAATTTGCAGCGCAGCAAATTTACAGACTGCACAGAAGCCGCCGCTGAGCCAATGGTGCTGGCAGCTCAACGATGAGGCCTTTGTCTTTCCGGTGTTTCTCACCGTGATTAGGCTTGAGAGAAACGGGGGCAGAGAGGAGGTTTTCACGCCTCTGGAACCAAAACAAACAAAAGGGGCCGGCTCTGGCACCACAGCAGCCGCAGCTGATAAAGAGCTATCTCCGCTCTCACACAGAGCGTCTCACAACAATGAGCAGCGTGTAACTGCAGCGGCCTTTGCAACACGACTAACAGGAGCAGCAGAGATGCGGAAGATAACAGGACAAGCCTCCCCCTTGTATTTGATTTTGGAGCTGAAGCGAGTCACTGTAAAAACTGGAAACATTATTAAGCAACTTAATCTTATAGTAATTATGTAATCTTGTAAATTTATAATGCATATATTAAATTTAAAAAAAATTGCATGTTTATCAAAGTTTGATTTGCTTAAATCCTTTAAAATTGTCTAGTTTCCATTATTTTCTAAGCCTTAATGTTTCTAAAATGAAGTATTTAAAGACCTACTCCAATAAAAATTCTGTTTTGGCCATTTTTAACATGTTCTTGTACCTTTTTTCATCTTTGTATGAAGTAAATGAAGCTTAAAACTCAGTTTCTGAGTTTTTATTATTCAAATTGTTGTGAATCAAGAGCAGATGAAAAAATATAGTGAAAAAAACCTTTTAGTTTTTACGTAAAATAGACAATGGGACATTATTGCTACACTAGTATTGATAAGTTGGGTGTGTTAGGGGGCTGTAAGCTAGGGGTAGAGAGTTTAAAAAAAAAAGGATGATGGGATATAAAGGCAGGCTTACTCTGTGACAATAGTCCCGCCCACAACTCAGATTGAATTTCTGATGAACTAGTACCGCTCTGAAGAAAAAGTGTCCTGATTTTGACTAAAAGTAGTATAGTCATAATTAAAAGACCACTCTGAATGCTTTTACAAAAGATCAAAAGACGTTCAACTTTAATTATTATCATACTGGTGCAGGGGTGTCAAACTCAATCGCAAAGGGGGCCAAAATCCAAAATACACCTTAGGTCATGGTTTAAAACTTTTAAAACGTATCTTTTTAACATAATTATGAACTACATATATAGCATTACCTGTGATGATGCTAGTGTGATCGCTGTAAGCTGAATTTGGCTGCTGAAGATGCTAGTGATGATAGCTGAAATTGATAGCTAAAAACATTGAAGCTGATAGCTTAAAACGCTGAAGGTGATAGCCAGCTATAATATTAGCTAAATGCCAAATTAACCTAAAAAATAAAAAAAACTTAGACAAAACAGCAAGCATATACCTGAAAAAATAGCTAAGCTTCAAAATAGAATAAAAAAAACAAAAGAAAAGCCTAAATTAGCGAAAACAGCTAGCATGTAGCTGAAACATTAATTAAACTCCACAACAGCCTAAAAAACTAACATAATTTAACATAATTTTTAACATAATTATGAATAATAAAAAGGCAGGAATATTTTTGCGGAATAAATCAACTTAAACCTTGAATAACTTTTCAATATTTTACTCCACATACAATATATTTTGTCAAAATTATACAGGTCCTAAAATAAGCGGAAGATAACATTGTGCCATTAATATAAACAAATTAAAATAATCTGGAGGCCCATATATACAGTAATTACCCAGAAGGCCGGATCTGGCCCCCAGGCTTTTACTTTGTTAGGTGCACT
>NC_050520.1:25125154-25127982 GCF_002922805.2 Oryzias melastigma
GTTTCAGATGGAAGAGCTCAACAGGCGAACAGCAGAATCAATACAGTCAGTGTTGAGATTCATCCGACAACCGCAAGCTGGTAAATGACAGAAGTGGCTGAGAGGGCCGTGTGTTTTGCTGAAAGGCGGGCTCCACTGAAAGCGAATCAGTCCACAGCAGTATTTAGAGGTTCAAATGTGCATCTGGGAATGGCACCGGATCGATCTCTACTGGCCTGAAGCCAAACGTCTCCTTGCCCTCGGCCACATATTAACGACAGATTTCAGCACAGAGCGCCACTGCAGCATGGTGTAATCCAGCTCCCATGTTTCTTAATGTGAATGAATGAATGAATGAATGAATGAATGAATGAATGAATGAATGAATGAAATGGTTTATTTCAAGCAATCAGGTCATAATACATACATAACATATCACTTAATAAATCACAAGTTGATCACTTGAAAGGGAGTGGAAGGAAGCGAACTTATATAATCCCACCCCGACTCGACCATACCATTTTCTCTACATGAATTATCAATATCCGGTTCAGGACTTAATATCAAATATTAATAAAATCAGGCTATTAAGGATCATTGACCCGGAACCGGAAATTTTTTTGATGTTTGATGTTTTTTGATTTAATGTGAAAACCTAAAAAAAACAACCCTGTTTGGCCTGCTGTGGCTGTGTCGCAGTTATGATGTAATTACAGGGGACACAACATTAAGCTGATCTCTCATTAGTTGGAGCATCTCCGCCTGGTTGCCACCTACGGGAGATCTCGCCAAACCCTCAGAGAGAGGAGCAGGGGACACGTCTGCAGTCTGCAGGGACAAAACAAGCACTGCAGCTAACAGAGAGGAGGATCAGAAACCAGTTCACTCACATTTTCAGCCACAGGAAGGTCATCTACAAGCTCCAGACATTTTTACTGCTCAAGATGGAACAGACAACAAATGTAGGGAGGCTGTATGGGGAATAAATTGGATTGTAACAAGGATAATAAGTAAAATATGATTTTTTTTTTTTTTGAGTAGCCCTTTGAGAAAACAGGCGTTTAGTAGCGTGGAGTAGAGTAAAACATACTTTATTAGTAACCATTTGGAGAAATTCAGTTGTCCTGTTAGCATGCACTTTGTAAATAAATTGAATTTAATCTGAATTAAATTTATGTCTGTCCATATCTCCTCGTTTCTCATGGCTTTTGATTTCCACTGCTGGTTATTTCTCCCCTAAAATCTTGGCTATAGTCAGTTATAGTTCCAACATGGTCAAATTTGGAGTTGGGCTGGATCGGAACCAGTTTGTATTTACACCAGAAGTGAACAGAAGATCTGAATTGCTACAAAAATACAACAATGAACCATGTAGCCAATTTCCAGGTACAAAACTCAAAACTTGGAAACTCAGGAAAAAGACACAAAATTGCCATTATCAGGGTCATTCTAAACAAATATTGTGATGTAACAACAATGAATCCTAATTACTTTATTGCTGGAATGTATGTTTGGATTCAATAGATTGTTTAAATATCTATTTTTCTCTTTTGTATGTAACAATTTGAATGTATGTGCATGACTGTACTGTATATATGCATATACAGTTGCAGGAGAAAGCAAGTGAACCCTCAATTTCTGTACAAAATTGACACGTGTTTTTTTTTATTTTAATCTAAATCACAACGATGGAAAAAAAAACATTGCCTGCTTAAATCACACAATTTCTGCTTTTATGTTTTTAGTGAACACAACCGTGTGTCCCGTTTAAGCATAAAACCAAGTAATTCCAAAGTTTTCACATATTTTTTTTCTTGCAGCTGTATGTATAGATTGTTTTTTCCCTTTAAATTCTTATTCAAGTAATGTAAAAGGGGCCAAAAAAACAGTTTTCTCCATTCTGTTCCCCTTCATCTCCCTTTTAAAACAATTTGTGATCTTTTCCTGTTATGTAAATGAAAAGAAGTAAATAAACTAAAGTATGCATAGAGGCAGATCAGGATTTAGAAAAAAGGCACCCTTAAAAACACACAAACAGACTTAAAGGTTCCAGATGATCTAGTCAGCCTTCAAACAGACCAGTCACCTCCTGGATCAGGATTTAAGAAGCTCGCTGAGGTCTTTGATGCAGCAAACAACAGACCAGATTCAGAAAATCTCCATGCAAAACATCCGAGACAATCCATCAAAACGCCCCGATTGATGTTTCGGTTCAAGGCTAGAGGATGAGAATCCAGAGAGTTCCAAGGAGCCCAGAGCAGAAGCATCCAGAGCGCTGTCCATCAAGGTGACAGCTTTATCCCGGCTGAGGGGAAGACAACACACCGAACGGCAAAATGAGGAGCGATAAACGTCAGGCCCAGCTCCTGCTCTGTGTTAATGGCTGAGAAACTGCTCAGCGGTTCATCTAGCAGCGCGTCAGCCTCGGACACACGTCCAGCTCTGCACCGAGGTTTATTAGAGGAACAAGAAACCAAGAAACCAGAAAAGAGGAAACTGAAGCCAAGCAGCTCTTTACTGCTTCTACTGATCAATGCAGCTTAACTGACCCTCAATACAAATATACAAGTGTGTCCTAGAATAGAATAGAATAGAATAGAATAAGGAGGATATTAACTTGTTACTCTGTTAAAAACAGCAGATTGATAATAATGTTTCATTTTATTTGATTTTGTATTTTAATAGTATATTTATCAGTAATTAAGTTAACATTTCTATAAAGCTAAAGATCTGCACTAACAGTATTTTCAACAAACATTTCCTTATTAGTTTGATTGCAGTATGCAATCAAACTATTGTTCTTCTGTTTTCTTATTAGTTTGATTGCAGTATGCAATCAAACTATTGTT